>NW_025956793.1:0-155402 GCF_023159225.1 Perognathus longimembris pacificus | reverse complement strand
AGAGATTTACTACAATTAAAAACAAAGAGGTGCTCAACACAGAAATAGTTTTTTGTTTGTTTTTTTGTTTGCCAATCCTGGGACTTGGTCTCAGGGCCTGAGCCCTGTCCCTGGCTTCTTTTACTCAAGGCTAGCACTCTACTTCTTGAGCCACAACACCACTTTTGGCTTTTTCTGTGTATGTGGTGTTGAGGAATCAACCCAGGGCTTCATGCATGCTAGGCAAGCACTGTACTGCTAAGCTACATTCACAGTCCAGAAATAGTGTTTTTTGTGGTTTTTTTTTTGCCAGTCCTGGGGCTTGGACTCAGGGCCTGAGCACTGTCCCTGGGTCTTTTTGCTCAAGGCTAGCACTCTGCCACTTGAGCCACAGCACCACTTCTGGCAGTTTTCTGTGTATGGCGGTTGCTCGGGATCGAACCAGGGGCTTCATGTATATGAGGCAAGCACTCTTGCCACTAGGCCATATCCCAGCCCCAGAAATAGTTTTTAAGCATGATCTTGGAAATTATTAAGGGTCAAAGTTACTTCTGACAAACTTGTAAGAATCATCTGTCCTTTACTGTAGTCCTACCTGGAAACTGTTACAAATCTGCAAAGCAAACTGGAATAGCAATTAAACAATCATTTTTTGAATTGTTCTTTGAAATAAAATTTAGGATAAATTCATTTCCAAATTTTATAACCAGAAAGCCATTTTTTATTATGAAATCCTTTTTACTTACTTTTGTTTTAACATTTGCATTTTGTCAGGGACACTCAGCTCTGAGTGCTTCTCCCACCGGCAGAGGAGCAGGGAGTGTATCCCAGGGGTGGCAGAGCCGAGATGAGATAGAGCCGCGAACTGCCCACCCTGAGCCCCCCTTATGTTTAAAGCAAGACTCAGGACACAGGCTTCTTTTGGGCAGCCGTCAGGTGAACATATATTTAATAAAGGGAAAGACAATTAACATTTATAGCAGTAATGACGGTGGGAAGGGGAGAGACTTGGAGTGGCTAACTAGGGTACTAGCGATAGGTTGATGAGCTGTCCATCTAAGGGCGGCATCCTAGGACCTCCTCCATGAGCCAACATCACATCCCACAGGACCACCCCTTGGTCTCCGGCCAGTGCCATTTTGACACACAATGTGCTTCGAGACAGGAGGCGGGGCTGGTTAGCTTCCTCTTTCCGGTTCAGACCCGGAAGCGGGTAGGAGTGGCTAGCAGCCACGCAGCCCCAGATAGGAGAAGGGGCAGCCAGTCAGGACTGCCCCCTTAAAGCTATAGCCGGTGCCCAACAACATTTTAGCTTTCAGTTGCATTTGAAGAACTCTGAAACCTGGGGTTGTTACCTCTGGTTGGCTTGTTTTTAAAGGGGTCTTTCTTTCAGTCTGAGTTACTACCTAGAACACTTTTGACTCAAATGACAGTTTTTCCCTAATGTAAGAATTACAAGCACCAGCACCAAGAATCAAGACTTAGCCTCTTTGCCCTCTACAAAAAATAATGTCAATTTCAAAATAGCATAGAAATCAAATTATATCATGCAGATGAAATTTTAACTCTCTTTTTAAAACTTTTCCAATTTTTAACCACATTCCAAAGGGCAGTTTTAGGTAACCATCCATCATCACATCACCCATTATACCATCAGGTTTCCAGTGTTCACCTGTAAGGAAAAGATACAGGGCAAAGATAGGTCTCCGTTGGCCTGTCCTACAGAACAGGCAAATACTCATTTGAGTCCTTAAGGTTTGATGAATTGTCTCTGTGCCAGCTTACTTTTTCTCATCATGTGTGGAGACCCCCAGGGCCCTTCCCACTATGCCTGAACTCCACTTAAGCTTTGCAGATCATCCCTTACCCTTGAAGATGGGCACACGGGACCATTCTAAGTTTTCCCATCCTTTCCTCTTGGTCTCTAAACTGAGAAACCAAAACAGTTTTTTTTTTTTGTTTTTTTTTTGGCCAGTCCTGGGCCTTGACTCAGGGCCTGAGCACTGTCCCTGGCTTCTTCCAGCTCAAGGCTAGCACTCTGCCTTCTTGAGCCACAGCGCGCTTCTGGCCGTTTTTTCTGTATATGTGGTGCTGGGGAACGAACCTAGGCCTCGTGTATCCGAGGCAGGCACTCTTGCCACTAGGCTATATCCCCAGCCCCCAAAAACAGTTTTTTAACAGTTATAAATGAACTTTTATATCCAACTTTCTGACATTTAGTCCCAAATTTTAACAACACAGGGAAAGAAATTTCAAGTTCCCATTGCCTTTTGCTAAGCTTGATAACTTCATACAATGTAAACATCTTCTGCATTAAGATACCAGATTTTTAAAATAAAAATTAAGGAATCCTTAAATACCTTTTAACTAGTTTTAAAAAGCAATGTGGTATCCTTTGAGACTTCTGGTATGTCCAAATCTCATGACTTTTGGAATTTAAACTTAAATTTATCCACTCTTCTTACATTATGCTGATAGTTTTGATCTGGAACATGTGTGCCTTCATATACACACATGCACTCATGCAAAAAGATCTTAAAGCACATAAAATAAACATTGGGCCATACAGATTTTCCATGGCAAGATATGTTTTTGCCAATCTTACTTGCAGATGACCAAGATTTAAGGTAAAACTTTTCCAGCAAAGCACTTCAGCAGGGCCTCATTTTTCCAGGACTTGCTTGTTTGAGTAAGGCATTTTAGCACCTGGAAGACTTTTCTGCTGAAGAAAGCTTGGTGGGGGCTCCTGGAGCTAAACTCAGCACACCCAGTACTTAACTCTAATCTTTAGTCCAATTTTGACTAGAGCATTTTATTTATTTATTTATTTATTTTGCCAGTCCTGGGCCTTGGACTCAGGGCCTGAGCACTGTCCCTGGCTTCCTTTTGCTCAAGGTTAACACTCTGCCACTTGAGCCACAGCGCCACTTCTGGCCGTTTTCTATGTATGTGGTGCTGGGGAATTGAACCCAGGGCTTCATGTACATGAGGCAAGCACTCTTGCCACTAGGCCATATCCCCAGCCCCAACTAGAGCATTTTAAATGATCAATTTACCTTTTGAGTACCTCATTAGGGGAAGAAGGAGGTTACCTGAAGCTGACCTCTTAGTCCACCAGGTGGCCAGGAGGATTTTTATAATTTTAATTTACTCTGAGACTAAGATTATCCACCTGATTGAACCAGGTCCTCAGCAGCCTACACCCTCCCAAATGCCTTCTTGTAGAACAGGACCCAGCACATTGCAAACTCTAATTTTCCCCATAGATGTCCAAAGAAACAGCAAAAACATGGGAAACAAAAATCCATATTTAAAACTGGTACCATTGTTATGCCCAAGTCATGAGATGACCACCAAGAAGACCACCGAGAGCCAGATGTTCCAAAATGCAAAAGCAAGGCTTTATTCAGGCGAGCTGCAGATCAGGCCTCATCCTACCCACTGACACAGTGGAGGTTAAGAGGAGGGCCCAGAGCTGAGATTTCACAGGGCTTCTAAAGGCAAAAAAACCCCCACAAAGTTACAGCAATCAAGTGTTCTCAGGGCTAGAGACATTCCGGGGTGATTAGAGTTAGGCATTCCCAGGCAGTTAGAGTTAAGCAGGGACTTTCCTGACTAGCTGGGCCCTAATAAGCTCATTCTACTAGCCAAGATAATTGGTAGCCTGGGTTTGCTCACAGGGCCTGCTTATTTCAGATTTGCATAGTAAAGTGGTGCCTGACTTCAAAATGGCTTTAGTCTGGCTCTTCACCATCTCACAAACAGAACCAGTCAGGAGAAAACAGGACAGAGTAACAGAAATTTCTTGAAATTTTCTGAGTAGCCCTCAAAAAGATCCTTGGATGGCATGTCCAGCATTGAGAAGCTGGCTGCCAGAGGGCTTGAAAGACCACAGGGCCCTAAAATGTCTCAGGGGATCCTCCCCAGTGAAGCTTTCTATCCCCGAACCAGCCAGCCGAGGCTACCCACCAGTGACTTAAGGAACCCAGATGCCCTGCTTGGCAGGGAAGATTAGAGACAAACTAACCCACAAAAATAGGACAGTAATAGATAACCCTTAGGAGGAAAGGGGCATTTAGATAGTCTCAGAATTAGTAATTGCAGAAAAAGAGAAGTAGCACTGTAGAAAGAAAAATGAGGGTACCAGTAACACTCAATATATCAGTCATAAGTCTGAGAAGGGAGAAGCTCTAGAGATCTCAACTAAATAATTCACAAAAAGAAACACCAGAAAATAAAGGCAATACTATCAAAACAGACAAAGACGATAACAGCGTGTCTACAAAAATGAAACAACACACTGGGTCACAAATGGATGGGGTGATGTCTCACATCACCCTAAGCAGAGGCTTATTGTTGCATTTAACTCACCCCTTGCCTACTCATCTTTGAAGCATTTCCAAACAAGACTCCTGTAAATGTTGACTCTGGTAAGTCTTTGGGTCACCATTCCAGTCCTGGGGCTGAGAATAAGGTGTTCACTGGGTGGCCACCCCTACAGCTGGAGGGGTTTCCCTTGCTCCAAGTTCCCATAGCCAAGGCTTGAAGCTGGTATCTCACTAGAGCCTCCAAGAGATGTAGTATCCTGGCATCCTGGGACTCCAAGTCATGACAAACCACAAGCACTCAGTCAGTTGGGCTATGAGTCTTTATTTAGCTATGTATAGCATCTGCTCTCCACCATTGGGATGGTAAAGAACAGCAATGTGCCTCAGTAGAGTTGGGTTTGTAAAGGTAGCAGCTATGCATTCTAGAACAAGAGATTATGTATTACACACCAGGGGTCAATGCAGAGGGGAGAGGGCTCAGAGCAAGTCACAAACAATATAAGCAAATGTTTACAGAAGCACAATTTCGGGGTGAGGCTGACTTCATTTTTAACAGTTCTGCTAATATCAACTAAGAAAGCATGAGCAGGCTAAAGCAATCCAGTAAGCAATCATAAAGACCAACCTGACAGTTACCATGGCATTTCCATAACTACGACTATGCTTATTTCTGTAATTTATTATTATGATCATTTTCACAACCCATTATTATGGTTGCTACTTGGATACAAAGAGAAGCAAGGGCTACATATATTATTAAATGTCAAACTCTGAGGAACTGGTCTCAGGGGTGGGATATAGCATTCTAATAGGGAGAATCACAAAATGGAGTTTTGGGGGCTAGGAATGTGCCTTAGCAGTAGAGTGCTTGGCTAGCATGCATGAAGCCCTGGGTTTGATTCTCCAGCACCACATAAGCAGAAAAAGCCAGAAGATGTGCTGTGGCTCATGAGATAGAGTGCTAGCCTTGAGCAAAAGAAGCCAGGGACAGTGCTCAGATCCTGGGTCCAAGATCCAGGACTGACAAAGAACAAAAAAATGGAGTATTATAACCTTAGAGTAAACTCTAATACAGTGAAATTTTACAAACCATATTGTTTTTGAGAGCTCATTGGGGTATACATTTCCTAGCTTGTCAAAGGCTTAGGCTCCAACTCAAGGCCCTGGCTCCCAATTTAAGATCCAGGCCCCAAATTGAATTCTAGGCTCCAAGTATCATTTCCAGGCTCTGAGTTGGAGTCCAGTCCCCAATTTAAAGGCCCAGCCCTGATATCAAGGTCTAGGTCCAATTTTAAGGCCCAGACCCCAAGTTCAAGTTCCAGGTCCTGAGTTCAACACCCAGGCCCCATGTTCAAGTTCCATGCTCTGAGTTCAACTCCCAGTTTAAGTGTTAGGCCTTGAGTTCATGTCATAGGCTTGAGTTCAACAGGGCAACACACACACCCTGAATTCAAGTCATAGGCTGACAGTTGAAGGACCAGCCTGTGAGGGTCAAGTTTACATTCCAGGCCCCAAGGTAATGTCCTAAACCCTGAGTTCAAGTTTCAGGCACCCATTTCAAGGCCCAGGCATTATACCAAGGTTGAGGGCCCAGTCTGGAGATCCAGGCCCTGAGTTCACAGCCCAGGCACTGATTTTTAGTTCCCATTCTTTGGTTGAAATTCTAGTCGATGGTACCAAGTACTAGTTCCAGGACAAGAATTCATGGTCCAGGCCTCAAGTTCCAGATCCCAAGATCTGGAACCAGATCGCTAGTTTGAGGCGAAGGCCTTGAGTTCAGGTCCTAATGTTTGGGCTGACCTGCAAACTGGAGTAACTAAATATAAGTTTTAGTGTTAAAAGTATAACAGCTTCTAAACCCTGGTAATGACTCCATGATAGAGGGCTGTACCCCCACCCATGAGACTAGTGTCTTATAGTTTGACATGTAAAAATGTAGGGAGCACTTATTCACCTCTGTACCTGGCTAACAACCATGGTAACAGACAGTAAAAAATGATCATAGTCATAGAGTATAGAAAAAAACCATAGTAGTAGTAGAAATGCCATGGTAACTGTTGGGTTGGTTTACTTATGATTGAGTACTGGATTGTCTTAGCCTGCTCAAGCTTGCTTAGTGGTAATGGGAAAACCTGGTCACAATTGTTAAAATACAGTTGGTACTAGGTCAGCCTGACCGCAATATTCTGCTTCTGTAAATGACTTGCTTAACCCATTTGTGACTTGCTCTACCCACTGCACTAACCCCTGCCTCAGTGCTACGTGACCACCTGTTGTCAATTCCTGATATTGAGGCCAGTTCCTGATATCAAAGCCAAAATAGATAACTGAAAGGGTAGATAGCCAATAGAAATAACACAAGACTTGCTTGTTAAATGCCATCCAATCAAGTACCCACCAAGTTGGAAATACCCTGCCCCTGTAGTAATCACAGTACAAACCCTGCCTATCTGAGTGTCAGGACTCTCAATCCAGATCCGCTGTGTTGGTGATGGTTGGGAGTCCAGGCTCAAGCTTGCAATAGAGACTCTCGTGAGTTTGCATTGGTATCAGCTCCTTGGTGGTCTTTGGGGTCTGGAAATCTAGACATAACACTAGGCTGTGAGTTCAAGGCCCAGGCTGTGAGTTTAAGGCCTAGGCAACTGGAATTCAAGTTTAGGACCAGGCCCTGAGCTTAAGTACAAGGCCTCCAGTTCATGTCCCAAGCCCCAAGTTCCAGTCCTAGTCTCCTGAGTTCTAGCGCCAATCCCTGAGTTCACGACCTGGGTCCTGAGTTCATGTCCTAAGTTTCAAGTTTGTGTTCAAGACCCAAGCTGTGAATTCCAGGCCCAGGACTCAAGTTCAAGGTCCAGCCCTGATATCCTGGTTAAAAGCCCAGGCCCTGAGATCAGTTACCAAGCCCTAGGTTCCAAGACTCATCACTGAATTCAAAGCCCTGGCCTTGAGTTCAACTCCTAGGCAGAGAGGTCAAGGCCCAGGTCCAAGTTCAAGGATCAGGCCATTAGTTTAAGACCCAGTTCTTAAATTCAAGGCCTTGGCCTCTAGTTCAATAATCAGACTCCAATTCATGGCACAGGTCCTGATTTTAACTCTCAGACCATGCATTCAAGTTCTAGGTCCCATGTTCAAATCCCAGGCCTGGTGTTCCAGACCCAGATCTTGAATTCGAGTACCAGGCAAGGAACTGTAGATTTGGTTACTTTTGAAGAGTGTGACCAAAGTAGTAGTATACATGCACAGCTGGGCCATGAATTCGTGCCTCACAATCAGCAGAGACAAGAGAAAATAAGAATACTTGCAGAAATACACTAGGCAGCTCTCCATTATTATTTAGAAGGTGGCAATAGGCAGCTCATTTCCCCAAATGCAATCTGCTGGTAGGAATTTATTCTCACAAATTTCCATTGGGTGTCTCCAGATATACTGAAAATAGCAAGACTTGTTTCATTAACTATTTTTATTAAAACTTTTTATTTCTCTGTAGATCATTATGGGAAATATCATGATATACTGAGTTATAATATCTAAAATTCATTGTCCTCCTACATGAACCTAAACTGTGCTGCAGTTAAGCTATGGTATGACAAATGTAGCTACATTATTATTTCCAACCAATTTAAGGATGTAATGTACAATGTATATTATTTAACCATTTCTAGTGTTTCACATTTTGTCCATTTTTTCTAGGCCAGCATGTTTCTAGGAATTTGGTTAAACTAAGTCTCCAAAGCTGTGTACTCTCTACAGAGGGATACAACAGCCTAGTTTGAAGGGATTTGAAATGCCCTGGGTTTTTGTTTTGGTTTTGCTTTTTAAAATTCTTTTAGGTTTTTGTCAGTCATGGGGCTTGAACTCTGAGGATGGGTGCTGTCGCTGAACTCTTCAGCGCAAGGCTAGTGCTCTACCACTTGAGCCACAGTGCCACTTCCTTCCAGTTTTCTGGTGGTTAATTTTAGATGAGAGTCTCATGGACATTCCTGCCCTGGATGGCCTGAACTATGATCCTCATATCTCAGCTTCCTGGGTAGCTAGGATTACAGAGTGAGCCACTAGCTATGTCCTTGTAAATGGATTCCCTGTCAAAGGCCAAGGAAATTTAAAAGGAGAATGAGTATCAGAATGCACTGTCAAGCACACATTCTTATTTGCACATAGCGACAGCATTGAGCTCATTTTCCAGAATGGTACACCATTGTCAAGTTGAAATGCCTTCACAATGTGCTGGGCAGCACCAGATCCACAAAATACGTTAGCTCTCTAATGGTCACAGGGAAATTAAAAGCAAAAAAGTTGTTCTCAAGAAAGATCTGCCCTGCCATGGTTCCACTTATTCCAGAACTTGGCAGGCTGAGACAAGAAGGCTTAAAACAAGTATGCTTCATTCTAAAACTGGAGAGGGGAACAAAGCTTGCAATGACTTACTGGTGTTTGCTAGGTAGGAAGTATAGACTCATGAAATTCTATTGAATTCTTGAACAAGTTAAATGGCAAGGATGGAGTCACCTCAAAGAAACTAGTGGCTCTGGCACTGGTGACTCATGAGTTTAATCTTACATGGCTGAGATTCCCAAAAACGGTGGTTCCAGGCTTCTTAGACATAAAAGACTACGTGAGCAGACAGACAGAGAGAGAGAGAGAGAGAGAGAGAGAGAGAGAGACTCAGAGAATGTCTGGAGTGCTAGGGAACAATTCCTCTTTTGTCCACAAGGTGGCGGCACTATAGACCTCAATTCCCAGAATTTGAATCTGCTGGCAGGAAATTGGACAAATAATTCTACTGGGTGGCACCAGAGATCTACAGAAGCCTGTACAAATCCTCTTTTGTCCACAGGGTGGCACTATGGATCAGAGTGTCCAGTGCCAAACAGCTACTAAAAGCTGCACAATTCTTTTACTCACAGGGTGTCACTAGAGATCTCACATCCCAGAATTCCTATCTGAAAGCAAGAAGTTATGCACACCAAATTCCACTTGCTGACAACAAAGATCTACTGAGAGCACCACAATGCCTCTCTCCTCCACAGGATGACACTCATTTCCCTGCTGGTAGAAAATTATGCACACAAGCTGGATGGTGTCAGATTCACTGAAAGCAGCACATTTGGTCTTGGGTATAGGTGTCTTCTTTTTCTCTTTCTCTCTGTCTTCTTTCCCTTGGTTTTTTTTTTTTTTTTTTCTTCCGGGACCAGGTCTGAGGTTTGAGCTGAGTGCCTCAGGGCTGAATCTGAGGTTGGCACTCTGCTACATCAAGCACTGCTCTACTTCCAGGCTTTTGATTGTTTTGGGACTTAGATCTCTCAACTACCTTTGTTCCTGGGCTGGCTTTGAACCCAAGGTCCTCAAACCACTGAATCCTGAATATTTGGATTACAATCGTGAGCAACCAGCTTCTAGCCAAAATCATGTTCCAGATGATAAATGGTGAGAGCAAAGTAAGATGTGAGAAGATCTCAGCGTGTGCTTGCTTTTCTGGTCACAGGGTGGTTCCCTAGAGCTAAAGTCCTACAAAGCCCAGAAGAATGCAAGCAGCTATACCCCCACATGTCCATGGAATGGGGCAAAGGACCATGGAAATCAGCAATGGAAAAATCTTGTCTTCAATTAACCTCCAAAAAGCCAGATGTCACCTTACAGATCAGGTGCTTGGACACTACCATCTGAGACCAAATGCTCAAACTCACTTCCTAAGTTCATGCACCAACAGCTGCTCACATTCACAGAGAGAACACACACACACACACACACACACACACACACATACATTCTCTCTTTCTCTCTCTAAGCCCAAGACGCCCCTCTGCCATAGCTTAGCATACTCATTTCCTAAGTAACACTAGGCCATTTAGTGAAGGAAGTAAATAATCAGCCCCTACCTCCATTTACCTTGAGATGGGACTCCATTAGAATACCCATATAAGGCAGCAAGATCTCCTAAACCTTACAGGCGCTGTAGGTCACCTGAGATGGCACACCTTTGGTGCAGCTATAACTATATAGGGCAGCAAGATTTCCCAGACCTTGGAGATTATAAAATTCGCCTAACAAAATAGCTGGTACTTCTCACTTCTCCCTGGTAAGAAGGGGTCTTGCCAGTCCCATTTCTGGCACTAAACCTTTCTTTTATTCTTTTGTACCTGGATGTCTGCATGATTTCTGGCAAAATCTAATATATTCTAACACACACACACACACACACACACAGAGGACATCTGCAGATTAATATTTGGGAGTAATTCCTCTCTTATCCACAGGGGGCAGCAGAGATCTCACATTTCAGAATGCTAATCAGCTGTGAGAATATTATGCCCACAGAATTCCACTGGATTGTGCCACTGAGCTACTTGAACCAGCACAATTCCTCTGTTGCCCACAGGTTGGCACTGGCCAGCTTACTTAAGAGAATTCCAATCTGCAGGCAGGAAGTTATGCACACAACATTCCACTGGTGGCACCTGAGATGGACCAAATAAAACACAAATCTCCTCTTGCCCACAGGGTGGCACTAGAGGTCTCTTCCCAAATGCCAGCCTGCTGCTAGAAAGTTATGCGCACAAACTTCCCCCTGGGTGGCGCCAGGTACTCACTGACTGCAGCAAGATTTAATTTCTCAGGTTCTGAAATACTTCCTTCTCTTTTTGTCTTGTTTCCTACTTTACTTTTCTTCTTGGCACTCTTTCTTACCCTGGCCTGAGAGCTTTGGTGCTGAATCTTAGTTTGGCTTCCACCCTTTAATATCAATGCCCATGCCCAAGCTCAAATTCCTATCACAGTACCTGAGTTCAAGTTCAAGGCCCAGGTTTGATATCAAGGTCCAGGCCCCAAATTCAGTACCTAGACTCATTCAAGTCCCAGGCCTGGATTCAAAGCCCAGGCCGAATTCCAGTAACACGCTCTGAGTTCAAGTTCCAAGTCATGAGTTCCAGGCCCAGGCCTCGAGTTTATGTCCCAGGCCCCAAGTTCAAGACTGAGGCCTTGAGTTTAAGACGCAGGCCAAGATTTGAAGTACCAGGCTGAGAGTTCAAGATCCAGGCCCTGAGCTCACATCCCAGGCCTCAGTGCAAGGCTCAGGATCAATTCAAAGTTCCCACCCAATATCAAATCCTAGGGCCTCTGTTCAAGTCTTTGGGGACCCCTAAAATCTGGGCTTATCACAACTTAAACTCAAGGCTTGGGATTTAAACTCAGCGTCTGAGCCTTGAACCCAAGACCTATGACTTGAACTCAGTCTAGGACTTAAACTCAGAGCAGTGCACTTGAACATGAGGCCTGGGTATTGAACTCTGGACTTGGGATTTTAACTTGGGACTTAGGACTATAACTCATAACCTGAGCCTTACACTAGGGGCTTGGGGCTAGACTTGAAGGACTTATTCTGGGCCTGGGCCTTGAACTCAGTATCTGGATGTTGAGCCCAGGACCTGGGACTTGAAATTGGACCCTGGACCTTGATATAAGGGCTGACCCTTGAAATTGGGGCCAGGACTTCAGCTCTGAGCCTTGAACTGGGGCCAAGGATTTGAACTCTGTACCTGAGATTTGAACTCAGTGTATGGGGACTAGGGACTTGAACTCGAGACCCAGGTCTTAAAACTGAGGCATGGGATATGAACTTGGGCCTTAGCCTTGAGTTCTGGCCTGGGACTTGAACTCGGGGCCTTAACCTTGAGTTCTGGCCTGGGACTTGAACTCAGGGCCTGGGACTTGAATATAGGACTTAGAACTTAAACTTGGGGCACTTTTCTACTCAGGCCTGGGACTGGAACTTGAGGGCTGGGACTCTTGGTGCTTGGGCCTTCAACTCGAATAAGCCTGAGCCTTGAACTTTGAGCCAAGGACTTGAACTGGGGCCTGGACATTGATTGGGCCTTAGCCTTAAATTCAGGGCTGGAATGTGAACTCCAGGCCTGGGACTTGAACTCAAGGCTTGGGGGTTGAGCTCATAGCCTGGGCCATTAACTCACGGCCTGGGACTAGGAAAGCCTGAGAATTAATTGGCCTGGGACTTGATCTGGAGGCCTAGGACTTGAACTGGGATATTGGGACTTCAACTCATGTTTGGGGACTTGTACTCAAGTCCTGGGACTTAATCTCAGAGCATGCCACTTGAACATGAGGCCTGGGTGTTGAATTTGGACTTTGGGACTGGAACTCGAGGAATTAGATTTCAACTCAAGGCTGGGGACTTAAGCAGAATATGGTATGGGACCTCAGGGGCTGGAACTTGAAATCTGGGCCTGGACCAGGATATCGAGGCTGGACCTTAGATACAAAGCCTGGAAATGGAAATCATAGCCTAGGCCTTGAGGTCAGGGCCTAGATCTCTGCCCCCTCAATTTGAACTTGAGGCCTAAGCTGTGAAATCATTGCTTGCTTAAATTTGAGGCCTGGGACTTGAACTCAGGGACTGGGCCTTGAAAGCAGAGACTGGACTTGAACTTGGGGCTTGGGCCTTGAAATCCATGCCTGGGCCTTTAATTCAGGGCCTGGGCCTTGAACTTGGGGCTTGGGAATTGAACTTAGTGCCTGGTACTTGAACTCAGTGCCCGGTCCTTGAACTCAGTGCCCAGGCTTTGAACTGGGGGCCTAGGATTTCAGCCTGGTGTCTTGACCTTGAATTCAGGGTTTGGGACTTAATTCAGGCCTTGGCTATACTCTCAGTCCTGGGACTTGAACTTGAAACCCAGGTTTTGAACTTTAGGCCTGGAACTTGAACTAGTGTTGCGTGTGCCTGCAACTCAAGGCCTAACACTTGAAATACCAGCCTGAGCCTTGAACTCAAGGCCCTGGACTTGAACGTGAGGCTAGGAACTTGAACTTGGGCCTTAGACTTGAATGCTGGCCTGGGACATGAACTCCGCACCTGGGCCTTAAGCTCAGGGCCTGGGATGTGAACTCCCTCTCTGGGCCTTGAACATGGGGCTTGGCACTTCAGCTCAGGCGTTGGCCTACTCTTAGGCCTGGCATTTGAACTCAAGGCCTGAGCCTTGAACACTCACCTTGGGATTGAACTCTTAGCCTGCCTTTCAACTCTTGGACTGGGACTTAAACTTGAGGTCTGGAACTTAATGTCAGGGACTGGGCCTTGAGAGCAGAGCCTGGGGCTTGAATATGGGACTTGCCCAAGCCTTGAATTCCAAGCTGAAGGATAAAGTCGGGGCCTGAGGCATGAAATCTGGGCCTGAAACTGGGACTTGAACGCAGGGCTTGAACTCAGGTCTTGGCCCAGGAAACTGGGTACTCAGATATGAACTCATGGTCTGGGTGTTGAACTCAGGCCTTGGCCATAGTCTCAGGATTGGAATGTGAACTCAACACCCAGGATTTGAACTTGGGGCCTGTGACAAAAATTCAGGCCTTAACCTTGAATTCAGACCTGGACCATGTATTTCAGGCCTCGGGCTTGAACTCAGGTCTTGGAACTTAAACTCAGCCTGTGTCTTCCATTCAGGCCTGAAATTGAACGTGAGGCCTAGAACTTGGAATGCCAGCCTGAGCCTTGAAATCAAGGCCAAGGTCTTGAACTCAAGCCTGGGCTTGGATCTCGGGTCTTGACCTTGAATTCAGTCCTGGAGTGTGAACTCAGGGCCTTGGACTGAACTTGAACTTGTAGCCTGAGCCTTAAACTTGAGACCTGGGCCTTGTACTGAGGACCTGAGAATTGAACTTGAGGCCCAGGACTTGAACTCAGGTATTGGGACTTGAACTCAAATCTGGGGACTTGACCTCAGTGACTGCACTTTGAACTCAGGGCCTGGTATGTGACCTTGTGGCCTGGACCTTGTAATCAGGGCCTGTACCAGGATATCAGGGCTGGGCCTTGAACTTACAACCTAAACCTTGAACTCAGCCTAGGGATGTGAACTTGAAGCCTCAGACATGAATTCAGTGTCCACGTCTTAAACTCAGGACCTGGAACTGGAACTGGGAGCCTGGGACAGGGGCATGCGAGTAGGGACAGGAATATGGGAGGCTGGGCCTGGAACTCGGTGCCTGGGACTTGAACTCAAGGCCTTGTCCTTAAGCTCAGTACCTGGGTCATGAACTTGAATCCCAGACTTTTAAGTTGAGGCCTCAGCTTTGAACATACAGCCTGGGCCTTGAACTCACAGGCTAGGAATTACACTAGGGGCTTTCTCCTCCAAGTAGGAACTGGGGGTTTGAACTGTGCTCCTGGGCATGGAGCTCAAGGAATGGGCTCTGAGCTTGAGGCCCGGAACTGGAGCAAAGCATCAACGACTAAAACTAGGGGCCCAGAACTTGCACTTGGGGCCTGGACCATGAATCCCAGGACAGAGACTAAAACTCAGTGCCTAGATTTTGTAGTCAGGGATTGAGCCTGGTAATTGAGCCCTGAGCCATGATATTAGGCCTGGACCTTTAAAGTACTTGAACTCAGGCCATGGGACTTCAACTCACTGCCTGGAACTTAAACTGAGAGCATGGCACTTAAACATGAGGCCCAAGTGTTGGACTTGGGAATTGGGACTTGAACTCGAGGCCTGGTCCTGTAACTCAGGGCCTGAACTTTAAAACAAGGGTCTTGGGACTAGACCTGGTGGCCATAGGTTTAAATTTTGGGCCTGGGCTTTGAAATTGGGGCCTTGGCCTTGAACTCAGCAACTGGACTTTGAACTCAGGACCTAGGACTTGAACTTGGGGTCTGGGCCTAGATATTGGGCCCTGATCTTGGTATAAGGGCTAGGCCTTGAAGTTGGGGCCTGGATTTCAACTCAGAGCCTACAACTGGACCTCCGAGCTTAGAACTCAATTTGGGACCTGGACCTTGGATTCAGGGCCTGGGCCATGAACTTGAGTCCAGAGACTTGAAGTGGAGCATAAGTTTGAACTCATGTCCTGGGATTTCAACTTGTGGCCCAGGACTGGGACATGAAATCTAGGCCTGAAACTTGAATTCTGGATCTAGGACTTGAACTCAGTCCTCAGTGTTGAACTCCAGGCCTGGGATTTGAACTTAAGGCTTGGGCCTTGAACTTGGGCTTGGGACTTACACCCCAGGCTTAGGACTTGAACTGAGATCTCAGGTCTTGTACATGGAGACTGCCACTTGAACTCCTGGGTCAGTGACTGGAACTGGGGGCCTGGGACTTTAACTCAAAATCTGGGCCTTGAAGTTGTAGCTTAGGACTTGACCTCATAGCTTGAGATTTGAAATTAGGACCTTTGCTAGGAACTGGAGCCTAGGATTGAACTGGGGCGTGAAACTGAACTACAGACCTGCACCTTGAATTCAGTTTCTGGGCCTGTATCTTGAACTCAGGGCCTGGGACTTGAACTTACAACCTGGGCCTTGGGTTTGGGGCCAAGAACATGAATTCCAGCCCTTGGATTTGAACTTGAGGCCTAGTCCATGAACTTCGTGCCTGTACATTGAACACTGAACATAGGCCTAGAACTCAGAGCCTGACACATGATCTCATGGCCTGGGATTTGAATTGGAGTCCTGGGCCTTGAACTTGAGGCCTGGGGCTTAAACTCTCAGCCTGAATTGTTTTTTTTTTTTTTTTTGCCAGTCCTGGGCCTTGGACTCAGGGCCTGAGCACTGTCCCTGGCTTCTTCCCGCTCAAGGCTAGCACTCTGCCACTTGAGCCACAGCGCCGCTTCTGGCCGTTTTCTGTATATGTGGTGCTGGGGAATCGATCCTAGGGCCTCGTGTATCCGAGGCTGGCACTCTTGCCGCTAGGCTATATCCCCAGCCTCAGCCTGAGTTTTAACACTTAGCCTAGTCCTTCAACTCTTGGCCTGGGACTTGAATTCAAGGCTTAGAACTTGAACTTGGGAACTGCACCTTGAAAGCTGATCATGGGGCTATACCAGGGGTCTTGTTATTTGAATTCCTTGCTTGGGCCTTGAATTGCATGTCCAGCACTTAGACTCATGGCCTAGGCCATGAAAATGGGGCCTGATACTTGAACTTGCTGTCTGGGCCTTGAACTCGAGGCTTGGGACTTGAACAAAGGCCTTGGCCTTACTCTCAGGCTGGGACTTGAATTTGAGACCCAGGATTTGATCCTGGGGCCTAGGATATGTTATTCCTAGATTTCCGGTCCCCAAAAGACCACCACAGAGGCGATACCGATGCAAACGCACTAGAGTCTTTATTGCAAGCTCGGGCCTGGACTCCCAACCATCACCAACACAGCGGATCTGGATTGAGAGTCCTGACACTCAGATAGGCAAGGTTTTTAGTGTGATTACTACAGGGGCTGCGTATTTCCAACTTGGTGGGTACTTGATTGGATGGCATTTAACAAGCAAGTCTTGTGTTATTTCTATTGGCTATCTACCCTTTCAGTTATCTATTTTGGCTTTGATATCAGGAACTGGCCTCAATATCAGGAATTGACAACAGGTGGTCACGTAGCACTGAGGCAGGGGTTAGTGCAGTGGGTAGAGCAAGTCACAAATGGGTTAAGCAAGTCATTTACAGAAGCAGAATATTGCGGTCAGGCTGACCTAGTACCAACTTTAATTTAACAATTGTGACCATGTTTTCCCATTACCACTAAGCAAGCTTGAGTGGGCTAAAACAATCCAGTACTCAATCATAAGTAAACCAACCCAACAGTTACCATGGCATTTCTACTACTACTATGGTTATTTCTATACTCTATGACTATGATCATTTTTTACTGTCTGTTACCATGGTATAGAGGTATAGAGGTGAATAAGTGCTCCCTACATTTTTACATGTCAAACTATAAGACACTAGTCTTATGGGTCAGGATACAGCCCTCTATCATGGAGTCATCACCAGAGTTTAGAAGTTGTTATAATTTTAACACTAAAACATATTTAGTTACTCCAGTTTTCAGGTCAGCCCTAACAGATATCAATTCAGAGCTGAGCCTTGAATTCAGACATGGCATTTGATTTGGGGGCCTGGGTCTAGAATAGAAGGCTTAGAAGTTGAACTCAGGCCTGTGCCTTTCATTCAGGCATTGGAATTGAAGGTACAGCCTGGGATTTGATATGCCAGCCTCAACCTTGATGTCGGACCTTAGCTTTGAATCAGGCCTGAATGTGAATGTAGGGTCTGGGATTTAACACTGAGTTTGGAACATGAGCTCAGGACCCAGTCCTTGCTTTCAGATCTGGGCTTTGAACTCGAGGCCAGGCACTTCAAAAGACAGTCGAGACTTGACCTCAGGGCCTCGGACATAAATTCTGGACCTGGGACTTAAACTCAGTCCTGGGTTTTGAACTCGAGACCTGGGACATGAACTTTACGCCCAAGCCTTGCACTGGGTCCAGTGCCTTGAACTCATAGTCTAGTCCTTGTACATACTCTAGTCTTAGAACTTGAACTCAGGACCCAGGTCTTGAACTCAGAGACTACCACTAGAACTCCAGGAACTGGGTCTTTGGACTTTAACTCAAAATCTGAGCCTTGAAGTTGGAGCCTAGGCCTTGAACTCACAGTTGAGATTTGAAATCAAAGCCTTTGGCATGAAATGGGGCCTGGAATTGAACCATAGACCTGGGCTTTCTATTTGGTGTCTGGGCCAAGATTTCACAGTGTGGATTGTGAACTCAGTGTCTGGAACTTGAACTAGAGCCCTGGGACTTGAACTCCCAGCCTGGGACTCGAAGTGCAGGCCTAGAACTTGAACTCTGTCCCTTGGATTTGAACTCAAGGCCTAGATCGTGAACTTAGTGCCTGTGCCTTGAACACCAAACCTAGGCCTAGGAAACATGATCCCATGGCCTGGGATGGGAATTTGAGTCCTGGGCCTTGAACTCAAGTCCTGGGCTTTTAACTTGAGGCCTAGGATTTAGCCTGAGCCTTCAAATCTTGGCATATGACTTAAACTCCAGGCCTTGATCTTGAAATTGGTGACTAGATCTTGGAAATGGAACTAAGAATTTAAACACAGAGCTGGGGACTTGAATTCTATTCTTGGGCCTTGAATTCTTAATGCAGGTCTTGAACTTGGGGCCAAGACCATGAATCAGGGCATGGGACTTGAATTCAGGATCTGGACTTTGAACTCGGGGTCTGGGTATTGAATTCAGGGAATGGGACTTGATCTCAAGGCTTGGGACTTGAACTCAGAGTCCCAGTGTTTAATGATGATCTGGATTACATTTACAGCCTGAGACTAAAACTCAGAGCATGGAACTTGAACATAAGGCCTTGGTACCAAACTCAGGATTTAGGATTGAGCTTGAGACCTGAGCTTTAAACTAGGGTCTTGGGACTATCTAAAGGCCATGCACTTAAATTGTGGGCCTGGGCCCTCAAATCAGGGCCTAGGCCTTTAAGTAACAAGAGTTTGAACTCAGGACCTTGAACTGGAATTCAGGGTCTTGGACGTGAAATTGGGTTCCAGACCTTGATATTAGGGCTGAGCCTTGAGATTGGGGCCTGGAATTCAACTCAGAGCCTAGAAGTAGACCTCTGAGGGTGGATTTCAATTCAGGGCTTTGGCCTTGAATTTTGAGTCTGGGCCATGAACTTGAGGCCAGGGCCTTGAATTAGGGCCTAAGCTTTGAACTCATGTCCTGTGATTTCAACTTGGAGCCAAGAACTGGAACTCAGAGTCTGGGACTTGGACTCATTCCTGGGTGTTGAATTCATAGCCTGGGCCTTGAACTTTAGCACTGGACTTGCACACCAGGCTTAGGACTTGAACTCAAGGCCCAGGTCTGGAATTTGGAGACCACTGAAAGTCTGTGGCCTGGGACTGCAACTGGAGTCCTGGGACTTTAACTTGAAGTTTGTGCCTTGAAGTTGGGGCCTAGGGAAACTCAGTACTTGAGAAGTGAGCACAGGGCCTGTGCCCTAAACTTGGACCTGAGATTGAAGTGTGGCCTGGAATTGAACCCCAGACCTGGGCCTTATATGGGGCACCTGGGCCTGGATCTCAAAGCATGTGTCTTGAACTCAGGGCCTGGGACTTGAACTAGAGACCTGGGACTTGAAATCAAAGCCTGGGATTTGAGGTCTGCACCTAGAGCTTGAAATCCAATCCTTGGATTTGACCTCAAGGCCTAGGCCATGGAAGTAGTGAACAATGAACCTAGTCCTAGAAATCAGAGACTTACACTTGATCTCCTGGCCTGGGATTTGGAGTCCTGGGCCTTGAACTCAAGGCCTGTGATTGAACTCTTAGCCTGAGCCTTAAATTCTTGGCCTAGGACTTAAACCCAAGGCCTGGAAATTGAGCTCAGTGACTGGGCCTTGACATCAGGTCCTAGGACTTAAACATGGTGTTTGGGACATGAATTCTATGCCTGGGCCTTTAATTCAAAGTCCAGGCCTTGAACTCAGGGCATGGGACTTGAACTCAGTGCCTGAGCCTTGAACTTGGTATCTGGTCCTTGAACTCAGGCCTTATCCTTACTCTCAGGCCTGTTTCTTAAACCCAAAGCCCAGAATTTGAACTCAGGTCCTGGGACATGAACTTGGGCCTTAAAATTGAATCCAGGCCTGGGAAATGAACTCTGGGCCTAAGATTTGAACATGTGACTTGGAAATTGGTCTGGGTCCAGGGCCTTGCTTTCAGGTCTGCCACTTGAACTTTTGACTTTAGACTAGAACCTATGGCCTGGGCTTCATCTTGGGGACTGGGACTTGAAATGACAGCCTTAGCCTTGAACTCAAGGCCTGGGATTTTAACTCAAGACCTAATACTTGAACTCATATGTTGGGAATTGAATGCTGGGGACTTGAATGCAAGACTGATGACTTGAATACAAACCTGGGAACTTGAACTCATTGACTGTATTTTGAACTCAGGGCCTGGTATGTGATCTCGGGCCTGGGCCTTGAAATCGGGGCCTGAAACATGGTATCAGGGTTGGGTCTTGATCTTATATCTTTGGCCTTGAACTCGGCTCAGGGACATGAACTTGAACTTGGGACCTGGAGCTGGAACTCAGGAGCCTGGGACTGAAACTTGTGGCCTTGGACATGAATTTGAGGTCCTGTCCTCAAGCTCAGGGCCCGGGTCACAAACTTGAATCACAGACATTGAAATTGAGGCCAAGGACTTGAACATAAACCCTTGGCCTTTAACTCATACCCCAGGGCCTGAACTCTAGTCATTCTCAAAAGGTAGGGACCAGGGATTTGAACTGTTGGCCTGGGCTTTGAATTCAATGTATTGGCTGTGAACTCCAGGCCTGCAACTGGACAAAGCATCAATGATTAAAACTAAGGGCCTGGTATTTTCACTTGGGGATGGGGCCATAAACCCCAGGACAGGGACTAAAACTCAATTCCTGGATTTTGAACTCAGAGCTTGGTCCTTAAAATAGGGCCCTGGACCATGATATCAGACCCGGACTTTTAAATGGAGGCCAGGGACAGGATCTCACAACCTGGGACTTGAACTTGGCATCTGAGCCTAGAAATCAGGGCCTGGGCCTTGAATTCAGGATATCGGACTTGAACTCCTAGCCTAGGATTGAACTCAGGGCAGAGATGAGAACTCAGGCCTGGGCTTTAAATTCAGCCTGGGGCTTGAACCCAGCACCTGGAACTTGAGCTCTACTCCTGGCCTTGAACTCAGGCCTGAGTCTTAGTCTCTGATCCTGGGATTTAAACTCAGGTCCTGGAAATTTTATACCAGGACTGGGACTTGAACTCACAGCATGAGCCTTGAGCTTGATGACTGGGTCTTGTCTTAGGGCCTGGGCCATCAATTTGATGCCTGGGACTTGAATTGGATCATAGGACTAGAACTTAGCACCTAGGCCTTGAAATCATGGACTATGCCTTGAATTTGGGGCCTGGATCTTGAACTCAGGATTGGGCCTTGAACCTGGTATGTTCTTTGAAGTCCAGCATGGGTTTTGAATTCAGGCCTGGAACTAGAACTCTGAGCCAGGGCCTTGAAACTGGGGCCTTGGAATTGAACTCAGGTACTAGTTGGTTAACTTGGGGGCTAGGACTAGAATTCAGGACTGGGTCTTGAAATCAAGCGTGGGCTTAGAAGTTGGGGCATGGGACTTGAGCTCAGATCCTGGCCTGGAAATCCAGGCCTTAGACCTGAAATCCAGGCCTGGGATTTGAATTCTGGCCTGGGATTTGAACTGTTGCTTCCACCTTGTACTTGAAGAGCCAGACTTTAAGTCAGGCCCCACTTTACCACGTGAACCCCACTTTACTACGTGAACCCCACTTTACCACGCGAACCTGAGATAAGCAGGCCCTGTGAGCAAACCCAGGACAAGCTTATTAGGGCCCAGCCAGTCAAGAACTCTAACCTCTGGGAATGCTTAACTCTAACTGCCCCCAGAATGCCTCGAGCCCTGTGCCTCAAGCCCCGAGCCAATCAGATTTGTATGTGTGTCCTAATCTTGCTTGCTTGAACACCTGATAGCTGTAACTTTGTTTTTGTTTTTTTTCTTGCTTGAACAGCTGATTGCTGTAACTTTGTTTTTTGCCTTTATAAGCCCTGTGCAATCGCAGCTCAGGGCTTCCTCCTAACCTCCGCTGTGTCGGTGGGTAGGACGAGGCCCGAGTTGCAGCTCGCCTGAATAAAGTCTTGCCTTGCTTTTGTATTTCAGAACGTCTGAGTCTCGGTGGCCTTCTTGGTGGTCGTTTTGCGACTTGGCATAACATTTGGGGGCTCGTTCGGGATAGGCCCAGAGACCCCCAAGACCCCAGACTCCGAAGGTAAGAAAACAGAGCTGTTCATTTGTCTTGTCCTATAATTTGTCTGTTTGTCTGTTTTGCTTTTGCTTATTTCTTGGAGGGGTTGTTGAAGCGGATGCACTTACTCGGCAATCCTGGGGAGACTGGGGGATGCCCCAGACTCTCCACCCTTGAAGGGGGACCCCCGGAACCCCCCTTTGAACTTGGGTCCACTCCTTCTGCACCCTTGCAGGAAGTTGTGGGCCAACTTGGGAGCTCTCCAACTTGTAGCTTTTCTTGTTCTCAGGCCTGTGTGTTTTCCTCCTTTTGTATTAATTGTTTCATTTTTTTGTAGCCTTTTGGACTGAACATTTGATCATAGCTATGGGTAACGTTCTATCATGGGAACCTCCATCTAGCCCCCTAGACTTGATCCTAGCTCACTGGAGGGAGGTTAAGGAGATAGCTCAGAACCAGAGTGTAGCCCTTAAGAAGGAAAAGTGGATCACCCCTTGCAAGTCAGAATGGCCCACCTTTGAGGGAACTAATTGGCCACCAGAGGGGAGCTTTGACATAGGTAAGATCAGGACTTTGCAATGCCTAATCTACACTACACCCCTCATTTGGGCCAATCAGACAAGAGAGAAACCAAAAAGGAAGAGAAGAAATTGTACCCACCTGTCCTCCAGGGAGGAAGCGTGGAGAAGGAAATGTTTCCCCCACCATACTCCCCACCCCAGTTACAAGAGGAGGAATCTGAGAAGAATGTTTCAGCTGTGCCCTCCGCTCTGGAGGGTCCCTCCCAGTCCTGGCGCCTGCAGCCCAAGACACGGAGGCATCTGCCCCGAGTCCTGACCCACAGTCACTGACAGGGGCAGACACGGGGCCAGCCCAAGCTGTTGGAGAATTAAAGTCTCCAACCAGTGGAAAAATTTAGCCCTGGCACGGTTACTCCGATGCCTCATTAGCACACTAATAGGCCCTTGGGAACACATTCCCAGTAAGGAGTTTCTGGTGTTTGTGGGCCAAAGGAAGCCACTAGTTGTTGTGAGAATCTCCTTTTTCCCCCTACTTAGCAAGTCTCCTCTAGGAGACTTGCCTGGAGACTTGCTTGGAGACTTGCTTGACCAGCTGCCTTTAATGTTAGATTATCACAATAAACAGAAAAGTCTCCTCATTGTTATTTTCACAAGTACTTGAGAAGTCAAGATTGAGATAGTAGCTAGTAGATAATTATAGTTCTACCTAGGTTGTATACAATTCCTTGCTTTGATATCAACAATCTTTGTAGTCACTACCTCCTGTAATTAGAAAGGCATTGTATCAAGTTCCTGCCCTCACAATAGGAAATTTCCTCCACTTCTGTATTTGAGACAAATGTCATGCTGTATTGATCTTTTACCCTGTAATTGTAAAATTGGTTTCTAACCCTATATAAACCCTGGCCCTCTTGGAATAAAGTATGCATTGGTTCACTCGCCTTGCATCCCCCGTGTCCTGATTTTGACTGCAGTTACCCAGGTTCAACATCTGGCGCCCGAACAGGGACCTGACAATTGATCCACAGGAGATTGCGGAACTGCCGAGCTCTCGAGTGAGGTGAGAGATATTTTTAATTCACAGGAGACAAGGGATCTGTGTGTAATTCACAGGAGACAAGGGATCTGTGTGGTGAGCTCCTATTCTTAAAAAATTACGGGGTTATGGGACAAGCTAAACCAACTCCATTTTCTAATTTTATCCACCATGTATTGAAACGGGATGGAGCTATGGTCTCGTTTTCACAAAGAGATGAGTGTGTACAGGTAGTGGAGTATAATGTATGGTTCCCAGAGGGAGATACTTTAGATTTAGAAGTCTGGGAACGAGTAGAGAATAATATGGAAAATGAATATCGGTGTGGAGACAAGGTTCCAGTTACATTTTGGTCTGTTTGGGCATTAATACATACAGCCGTGAGCATGATGTCTCCTGATGCTATCATAACATCAGCTGCTGAGCCAGAGGCTGACGTGGAAAAAGCTATGAAGGCTTATAATTTGTCCGGGGAGGTAAAAACTCAAATTGGGCAGGAGCTAAAAGACATGGCAACACCTGAACTATCTCCTGTCAGTTTTGTTAAAGAAAAATTAACATCAAATAAGCCTTCAGCCTCTACCTATGCTCCTTCAGAGAATGATGCTAATTTAGGCAGCTCAGCAGTGCAGTCAAAGTGCTACAGATGCTCTTTCGATCTGCCAGGGGCAGTCAGGAAGGTGAAAGTAAAGAACAAATAATTGCGGCCGCGGAGCCCACTTTTACTTTAATTAATCTAAGTCCTATGGTTCTGCTTCTCTCTCTTGCTATCAAACTTTTCCTGTCATTCAACCCCCTCCAACCGGAGGTGTAGCACAGCCCCCTCATTAACAAGATATTGACCAGGGTCACTTAACTTAGGACAGCTGTAATACGGGGCCCTCTCATGGCTCCCTTTCAGTGAAGGAGGCTTCCCCATCATCTTTTCTTTACAACCAGGCACTAGCAGGGGAGCTGACACTCCCTGTTTTAGTCCATCAGCCTGGAATTGGGGAAGGACTAGTGATTTTTCTTTTACTTCTCAAGAGAATTTTTACTGCAATTGCACTTTTAATTTGCGCCTGCGCTACATGTTTCATGTGTCTTTGTCCTTGTTTGATTAGTTGTGTTTCGTGTGGAGTGCTAAATTGGGAAAAAAGTCCTCTGCTGGGCGGCCTCGGCAGGTTGATTGCCAGGGGATGGAAATCTCCACTGGGGAGGATCCCCCTGAAAATTTTCATGGCCCTATGGACTTTCCATCACTCTGGCTGGCAGCTTGTGGACGCTGGACATGCCATCCAAGGCGTAAAAGCCTCTGTTTCTATGTTCTGTTTTGTCTTGACTAGTTTTGTCTTTGAGATTGGTACCAGTTTTAAACATAAACTTTTGTTTCCCTTATTTCTGTTGTCCATTTACATGTCTATGGGCAAAACATTTACTAGGTACTGTGTCTCCTTCTGCAAGAAGGCAGAAAAAGTGCAGGCTGCTAAGAGCTGAGTTCAAACAGCTGGCTAGGCTAATCTTAGCCTGAGAGTAAACACTAAGAGTCAAGTGCTAGGTGGACTCAGTAATACTCCAGGGGACCCCCACCCAGTTATCTTCAGTGTTTAGTATGCTAAGATACTTTGCTAAAACTAATAGGCCCTAGCGAATAAGACTAAACAATGCTAAAATCATTCATTAAAGGTTTTGTTTTAAGTTTTGGTCATTACAAGAGTAAGATTGGAAAATATACCTTTTGCCACTAAAAAATGTACGGCTGATAGTTGTTTGGACTGCTTTTAAGTTCTGTTACATTAATACCTACATATGTGAATGTATGTATGTGTGTGTGCGCGCGCACAAATGTATGTGGGTGTGAATGTGTTCAAGATTAAAAATGTATGATGTAAAAATAGGTTAGTTTAACTTTAAACTTCAAAATATCATCAAGTTTGGGCTTTACCAAAAGCTTTAAAGGATTATTACTTTATTTTAAAAAGGAACTATAGTTAAAAAATTCTTTAATTCATGGTTAAAAATAAATAAATAAATAAATAAATAAGAACTTAGCATGGACCCTTGAACCTATCCTCAGTAGTGAGGGGTAAACTGACAAAAGTGCAGTTTAGCCATCCACGTGATGGGACAGCCGTAGTGTGGCGTCCATTCATAGTGGGAGAGGGCAAGTTGGCCCCAAGGCAGTTCATCAAGCTCTAAGGAGTAGGATGGAGATAGGCCCATTCTATAGGACAGGCCAATGGAGGCCTTTCTTTTATTTCTTTTGTTTTCAGGTATAAACATTGGAAACCTCAGGGTAAAATGTATGATTTGACTGATACTTCTAAAACTGCCCCTTAGGATGGATTAAAATTGGAATATCTTAAAGGAGAGTTAAAAGTTTATTTACCTGATATAACTCAATTTCTGTACAGGTTTGCAATTTGGATGTATTAAAAAGGCAAATATGCTAACTCTGAAATCTCATAGTTATAATTCTGGGGCACACTGCTAAGTGTACTCTTATTACAATTGTTTTGGGTATCACTTTAATAAATCAGGTACTAAATTTCTTATGTGTAAACTGTACTGTAACAGTAAGATTAACTATCTTAAGTCACATATAATCAGGTAAATATTTTAAAGTATATAAACTAATGGGGGATAGAAGTACACAACTTTCATTAACTCTCTGTATATAAAAAAATGGCTCTTTTTAAAACAGACAACCAGGGCTGGGGATATAGCCTAGTGGCAAGCGTGCCTGCCTCGGATACACGAGGCCCTAGGTTCGATTCCCCAGCACCACATATACAGAAAACGGCCAGAAGCGGCGCTGTGGCTCAAGTGGCAGAGTGCTAGCCTTGAGCGGGAAGAAGCCAGGGACAGTGCTCAGGCCCTGAGTCCAAGGCCCACGACTGGCCAAAAAAAAAAAAACAGACAACCAGGAGGCAATGTGCCCCCTGGTCTTCAGTTTTTCTATACAAATACAGGCTGAGGTAAAGGTGTAAAAGCCTCTACTTTAAAAGGTTTTAGAATGCCTTTCTAGATAAAAATTTGGAAGTAAAAAACAAACAACATAAAACAATGGGTGATACCTAGGCTCCAAATTTCTTTTAATACAACCAGGCTTGGTAAAAGACTTGAGATCAAAAATGTATTCTGAGATATAAAATTTAAAATGTTTGTTTTAAGTTGGATATAGGAAAACGATGGCTATCAAGATGATTGTTTAATTACTACTCCAGTTTGTTTTACAGGTTTTCAATAAAATGATTTATTATTTGCTGCACCTGATAAAAATATTGTATCAAAATTGTTACAAATTTTGCCTTTAGACTTTCAACAGTATAATTTAATAATTGCCCCTGATAAAATTCATTTAAACAGAAGAACCATTAAGTATCTGGGATATTTAGTTAAAAGACAAGTAATTACCCCCCAATTAATAAAAATTCGTACTAAAGAGTTTAAAACTCTTAATAATTTTCAAAAGTTACTAGGGACATCAATTGGCTTTGCCCTTCAACCTATTTTCCATTCTTCAAGGAGATTCGGATTTATGTAGCCCTCAAAAATTGACACGTCAGGAACTGCTCCTAATAAAATTTGGCAATGGATGTAACACACATCCCTAAATTTGGCCGCTTACAATATGTGCATGTATCCATTGATACACATTCTTCTTTTATTTGGGCAACACCTCTACCAGGGGAAAAAGGGACTCATGTCATTCAACATTTACTAAAAACATTCGCAGTCATGGGGATTCCTTCTCAAATAAAAACTGACAATGTACCAGCTTATTCCAGTAAACAAGTACAAAAATTTTTAGAATTTCATAACATTTTTCATGTTACAGGAATTAAATACAATCCTCAAGGTCAAGGTATAGTAGAAAGAGCTCATTATACATTAAAAACACAAATTAAAAAACTAAAGAGGGGGAGTATGGATAGTACTGAGGGATATGCAACTTCTATGAAAAGTATTTATAAAACAGCCCGAGCCGTTATTGCAGAAGCACTATTTGTCCTTAACTTTTTAAATTTGCCTCAAGGAGATGTTTTAGCAAGAGCTGAGGGACACTTCCTAGCTCCGCCTATGCAAAACAAACCACAGCCAGTTTGGAATAGATTGGGGGTTGGTCTAGATTGGGTCCCGGGGAGTTAACCCAGGGGCGAGGGTATGCTTATGTTTCTACAGAAGACAGCCCATCTTTCTAGCACCTGCTCCAGTGGATCCAGCAACAAACACCCCTCTGTGCATCAAGACCGGGGTGAAACATTCTCATCCAAGTGATAAGGCCATTCTAATGGACAGGCGTGCACTGGTAACCTGTAGGGGCTACATCAGAGGTAATGTATTGGGCCTATATTTCTAACCCTCCTTTATGTCCATACTTATGGACAAAAGCCCCTGTCTCTTTTACATCTATTACTAATTTACTCTCTCCCCCTATGGGTCTGGCATTCCAGTCTTTCCTATGGAAGAGGAAAGATCATTTAACTTCTCTTATTCTCAGTTCTCTAAAGCTATCTGTCACGGCCGTTCCCCATGTTACCCTTTTAGATATCAATATTGGATTCAGCATGGAGGTTCATATAACTCCAGTAGAACTCGGCTGATTAGACTGTCTTCCTGGTCTGTGGGATCTCATACCTATAAATTAGATAATTATCCTATTCCTGCTGGCCTGCCTAAATGTGACAATTTTACTTATCTGAACCTGAACTTTACTGAAAGACATTGGGAAAGTTGTCGAGGAATTTTTCCAACTATTTGGAATACATCCCAGCATACTTGGTATGATTGGGGACCTTTTGGTGTGTGGTTGAAAAACTGCACTGAATATAACTCATCTTGTGACCCTACTTTATCTATGAACATGTCCAATGCCATGTCTGCTAAACAGCTTTTAGGGTGGTTTGGAGCAGGCTTTAGTGACCCCCGGCCTGCTCTCGCCCATGGAAACAGGCTATTTCCTCCACAACGTCATCTCTGGAAATTAGCAGCTTCTCTGGCTCCTGTATTGCTGGCCAATGGAACTTACTCAGGAACTAAAGGAACCTCGGCCTCCTACAACTTCACAGTTGTAAAGACCTACAATATCTCTGCTTGTGTTCATTTTCCACAAGTACTGATGGTCGGCCCCATAAACATAACTAAGAATGCCATTACCTGCATAAATTGTAAATTGTATACTTGCTTGAATAACAATGTCACCTTTAATTTTAGTCAAGATAGGATCATGATTTTAACCCAGCGCAACTCCCTTTGGGTTCCTGTTCGTATGCATCGTCCCTGGCTGGAGGACCTATACAAGGATTAGTAATGCAGTTTTTCAAGCGGCTTCTGAAGAGGAGTCGTCGTGCGATTGGACTGATTATTACAGGACTCATTGGACTGATTGCCATTGCTACAACTGCAGCAGTATCCGGAGCCGCATTGCGACAATCTGTACAAACTCATGACTTTATGGTGCAGTGGCACCAGGACTCCCACAATCTGTGGCAACATCAGCTGGAAATGAATGCCCACCTTCAAGATGAGATAGAAGCTGTTAAAGGAGGAGTGTTTTGGCTTGGACAGAAATATCTGGCTTTACAGCAACGATTGTTTTTGACTTGCGATTGGAATTCTAGTCATGTCTGTGTAACACCTTATAAATATAATGCCTCTGAATGTGAATGGAATGATATACAAATGCTTATAGATGGAGCCCTACTAAATGGTACATTAAGTGAACAAAGCTTGTACAGGGAGGTTTTTGAAGCTTTTCAAAAGGAATTGCCAGATGCCTCTTCTATTGATGATATAGCCCAAGGACTAGCTCAGACCTTAGAAGGATTAGACCCTAGGGGGTGGTGGCAAAGTATTACCCATAGTGTTGGAAGTGCCTCTATTGCCTTGATACTTATGTTATGTGTCTTTTTCTTAGGATATTGTTCCATCATAGCTATAATGAAGCGTTTCACTAGGAATAATTCCTCTGATGTTTTACTAACTGCCCTTAAACTTTCTAGAGAAGCGGCTGTGGAAAATTAATAAAAAAGGGGGAATTGTTGGAGAATTAAAGTCTCCAACCAGTGGAAAAATTTAGCCCTGGCACGGTTACTCCGATGCCTCATTAGCACACTAATAGGCCCTTGGGAACACATTCCCAGTAAGGAGTTTCTGGTGTTTGTGGGCCAAAGGAAGCCACCAGTTGTGAGAATCTCCTTTTTCCCCCTACTTAGCAAGTCTCCTAGAGGAGACTTGCCTGGAGAGTTGCTTAAGACTTGCTTGACCAGCTGCCTTTAATGTTAGATTATCACAATAAACAGAAAAGTCTCCTCATTGTTATTTTCACAAGTACTTGAGAAGTCAAGATTGAGATAGTAGCTAGTAGATAATTATAGTTCTACCTAGGTTGTATACAATTCCTTGCTTTGATATCAACAATCTTTGTAGTCACTACCTCCTGTAATTAGAAAGGCATTGTATCAAGTTCCTGCCCTCACAATAGGAAATTTCCTCCACTTCTGTATTTGAGACAAATGTCATGCTGTATTGATCTTTTACCCTGTAATTGTAAAATTGGTTTCTAACCCTATATAAACCCTGGCCCTCTTGGAATAAAGTATGCATTGGTTCACTCGCCTTGCATCCCCCGTGTCCTGATTTTGACTGCAGTTACCCAGGTTCAACACCAAGCCACCTGCAGGAGGCTGGGAGTGACCCCACTGTGCAGCACTGTCATCTCTGTGTTGTTTGTAAGTCTGACAGTCTCTTCTGTGTCAAACCTGCATAGCTCATTGGAAAGATGTACAGGCGACGGTTCACAATCAGAGTGTGAGTGTCCACAAAAAAGAACTCTGGGGGGACCCCCACTCAGCCTTCTTAACCAGAAAATTATTTGGTGTGCTAAAATGTTTTACGAGTACTAAAATGTTTACTAAGACTATCAAGCCCTGGAAAATGAGGCTGGAGAATGCTAAAAATCATTTGTTAAGGGTTTTGTCTTAAAATTTGGGTGGTGCAGAAGTAAGATTGACAAAAATACCTCTTGTGACTGGAAAATGTACAGCCAATGCTTATTTTGCACGCTTTAAGATCTTTTGAATATGTATGTGTGTGTGTGTGTATGTATGTGTGAGTTTGAACATGTTCAAGACTGTTAGTATGATGTAAAATTGAGTGAGTTTAAGTTTAAATTCAAATGGTCATCAAGTTTGGGCATTACCAAATGCTTCAAAGGATTATTGCATTGTCTTAAAGAGGAACTATAGTTAAAAAAATTGTTTAATTAAAAAAAATCAGAGCTAAGTGTCAGAAATTTGGATGTAAAGGTTTATCACTGTTAAAAAAAAATCTGCTTGGGTTTCTCAGTTCAAAGTCCAACAGGAAAGGACAGGAAAAACCTGGGATGGGCCTGTGTGCCTATCCACAGGAGTGAGGGGTGATCTGGCAAAGGTGCAGCTTCGCCAGCCCACGTGGTGGCACAGGCCCTGGAGGGAATCCAGGTGGTGGGACAGCCGTAAGGGGGTGTCCATTCATGGTGGAAGAGGACAAGCCGGCACCAAGACAGTTCATCAAGCTCCGAGGAGTAGGACGGAGACAGGCCGTTCGGTAGGACAGGCCAATGGAGGCCTTTCTTTTGTCTCTGTTTTCAGGTGAACATTGGAAACCTTGTGGTAAAAATGAATGATTTGACTGGAATTTCTAAAACTGCCCCTTGAGAGGTACTAAGAATTGGAAAAGTTTTTTAAATGGTTAAAAAGTTTATCTGATGTGATTCGATTCCTATGCTATTTTTGTAATTTGGATTTTAAAGGATATATATTAAACTAATGGGGATAGAAGTAAACTCTCATTAACTCTATGTATGTAGGAAGAAATGGCAAAATGGGCCAATGTTTCTCACTAATTTATTGGAAAGCTGAATGGATAAGTATTTCTAATTCTGTAATTGTAATTCTTGCATTAAGGAAAAATTGTCATTTGAGTTCAAAGATCTTCATGCCATTCGTAACTGGGACTGAAGAAAAAAAAAAAGCTCTTTTGAAACAAGCAGCCTGGAGGCAAAGGGTGGCAACTGGTTTCAGAATGCCTGTAAGCTTCAGAGTTTTTCCAATGCAGATAAAAGCCAAAGTGTTAGTGTTAAAGCAGAGGTTAGTAAAAAGGCTTTGGAAATCAAGAATACATTTCTAGATAAGAAATTTGGAAGTAAAATTGTCCTAAATGATTATTGCAGTGAGAAAAGGAGAATTATGGCTACCAAAATGTTTACTTGCCATTCCAGCTTCTTTGTGGGTTTTTTGTAACAGTTTCCAGCAGGCCCACAGAGAAGGACAGGTGATTCCTACAAGTTTGTCAAGATGCAACATCGGCCCTTAATAAGTTTCAGGTAAGAGCATGCTTAAAAACTACTTCTGTGTGGACCACCTTGTTGCTTTTAATTGGAGTAAAGTGGTCTCTTGTAAGACTCACTGATCTGAAGTCTGCAGTTCGAAGCCAGCCCGGGCAGAGAAAGGTCCTTGTGAGAGTCTTCATCTCTAATCATCCAGCAGAGTGCTGGGAACAGAGTCATGAGTTGCTTTGAGGCTCAAAGTGGTAGGGTGCTAGTCTTGAGCTGGAGAGCTGAGGGACAGCACTCAGGCCTTGAGTCCAAGTCCAGTGAAAAATCACTCCTGGGACAAAAGTGATGGAGCATCCAGAGGCAGTAAGCCACTGCTTGGATGGTAGAGATGGTGTCAGATATTAGAGTCACTCCTGTTTGGCCTTTCTATGATAGGAAGTAGTAAGGGTAAGTTTGTCAAATGAGAGGATAGTTTAAAATCCCAACCCCTGCATCTACTCAAAGCCCTGACTGGCAGTGAGAATTTTAAGCTGATACATCTGTTCAGGAAAGAAAGCTTGTAGACCTGAGATTGCATCCTTACTGTGATCTGTTAAAGGCCTGCAAAGATAATGTAGGCATTTTTTTAGGTCATCAGAAATCAGTTCCCCAGCCAGTCAGGAAAAAGCTTTTACAAACTAGAATGTTAAAAGGCACAAATTTGTAAACCTGAAGTCACCTATCTGCTCTTCATATTAAAAGCGGACAAACGTTGGCTGTCAGATGCACGTAAAGAGACTGTGCTGAAAATCCCTGTGCCTAAGTCAGCCAGACAAGTCAGAGTTCCTGGGAACAGCAGGCTTTTGCTGGCTGTGGATACCTGGGTTCGCTGAGATGGCCACACCTCTATATGAAGCCACCAAAAACCTCCCAGAATTTTATTGGACTGAGCAGATGCAAAAAGCCTTTAAACAATCTAGAAAAGCCTTCTGGGAGCCCCTGCCTTAGGCCTACTTGACATGAATACCAAGAGAGGCGGCTACTGACAGCCGAAGGAAAGGCCATTAGAAACAAGCAGCAGATTTTAAGCCTCATCCAGGCCCTATGGGAGCCAGCAAAGATTGCCATTATGCACTGTCCGGGTCATCAAAAGGGAGTTGATTGGGGCTGGGGATATGGCCTAGTGGCAAGAGTGCCTGCCTCATATACACGAGGCCCTGGGTTTGATTCCCCAGCACCACATATACAGAAAATAGCCAGAAGTGGTGCTGTGGCTCAAGTGGCAGAGGGCTAACCTTGAGCAAACAGAAGCCAGGGACAGTGCTCAGGCCCTGAGTCCAAGCCCCAGAACTGGCCAAAAAAAAAAAAAAAGAAAAAAAAAAGGGAGTTGATTTGGTGACTAGAGGGAATAATCTGGCCGACCAGGCAGCTAAGGAAGCAGCCCTTCAGCCCAGAGAAGTACTGACTCTAGTAGACCCAGAACCACGAGCTTTGCCTCCTGTGCCCCAGTATTCCCAAGAAGACTTGGAGTGGATAAAGAAAATTCCCATGGCCCACAAAACCTGGGACAGAGAAGGAAACAATGACTGGTGGAAAACTTGTGAAGGGAAACTTATCTTGCCACAAGGGCTGGGTAAGGGGATCCTTAAGAGAACCCACCGAGCTTCTCACATGGGAACCTGAAGAATGCAGGACTTGCTCCGACACTCCAAAGTGAAAATTAGAAAGGAGATCAACTGATTGAAGATATTGTTAAAAATTGCAAGGCCTGTCAGCTCACCAATGCCCCCAATCAACAAGTTACTAAAGGAGCTCCCCTCCGTGGGGATAGGCCAGGCATGTATTGGGAAGTCGATTTCACAGAAATTAAACCTGGAAAATTTGGATACAAATATTTGCTAGTTTTTGTAGACACCTTTTCAGGATGGGTTGAAGCCTATCCAACAAAGCATGAGATCGCGAATGTAGTGGCTAAGAAGATCCTGGAAGAAATCCTACCCAGGTATGGCTTCCCATCCACCATTGGGTCAGACAATGGACTGGCCTTCGTCTCAAAAGTAAGTCAGGGAATAGCCGCTGCACTGGGGACGGATTGGAAATTTAGGACAGACAGAGAGAATGAATTGGACTCTAAAAGAGACCTTAACTAAATTGGCCTTAGAGACTGGTGCAGACTGGGTGTCACTCCTTCCTTTTGCTCTGCTTAGAGTAAGAAATTCTCCCTATCAGCTTGGCTTTACTCCTTTTGAAATAATGTATGGGTACCCCCCGCCCATTATCCCTAGCCTTCAGACTGAATTGCTTGCTGATTTGGATGATACTGAATTTTTATGTAAACTTGATTATTTGCAGCTCACACACAAGAGTATGTGACCCCAACTTAAGGCATTATATGATTCCGCTTCTGTCCCTACCCCCCATTTATTCAGACCAGGGGACTGGGTGTTTGTCCAGAGAAATAACCCCAAATCCTTAGAACCAAGGTGGAAGGGACCCTCTGTAGTGCTACTGACTACTCCCACTGCCCTCCAGGTAGACGGCATTGCCACTTGGGTCCACTGCTCCCACGCCAGGCTAGCTGACCCCTTTGCCCTAGACGACGACTACCATGGTGGAACATGGAAGGTCTCCAAGCACCCGACTCAGCTGCTTCACCTTCACCTCAAGAAAAGAAAGTTAGACTGAATATTGTTATAATTTTCTTTTTGCCTTCTTTGCTTGCTACCCCGGTTAATGTTGATGCTATTTGGGCAGCTCACTCCAAAGTGGGGTGACCCCCTTATTTTTAGCAACTAGCAGGAGTCCTGTAAAGTCCCATGCAAGCAAGAAGGCATTGGTAGTTTTGGGCTTGCTCAGGAATACGGGTATAATTTCCAGTTTGGAGTAAAGCTCCTAATGGACATCTGATCCTGCACTCCCTTGGTAAAGTATAGGTTCCTGGCAAGGTAAGGTCAACGTCCCTCAGTCAGCCTGAAGAAGCTACAGAAGATGGATGATCTTCACCCATCAGCCCCCCTTTAAAACCAAGGGACCAGAGTTGTTTTAGGTTGCTACTTTGGGCCCTATTGGCCCATGCCTTATCTCTATATCATCCCCTAGATATGCAAGCCATTGAAATGGACAGAATGGAGCCATGATTGGCTCCCAAGGTACTAAAGAGAAAAGGGGGAAATGAAGTGCCAGACTTTGAAGTCAGGCCCCACTTTACCACGTGAACCCCACTTTACCACATGAACCTGAGATGAGCAGGCCCTGTGAGCAGACCCAGGACAACCCCATTAGGGCCCAGTTGGTCTAGAACTCTAACTGCTGGGAATGCTTAACTCTGACTGCCCCCAGAGTGCCTCGAGCCCTGAGCCAGTCAGATTTGTACCTGTGTCCTAATCTTGCTTGCTTGAACACCTGATAGCTGTAACTTTGTTTTTGCCTTTATAAGCCCTGTGTAATCGCAGCTCGGGGCTCCCTCCTAACCTCCGCTGTGTCAGTGGGTAGGACGAGGCCGAAGTTGCAGCTCGCTTGAATAAAGCCTTGCCTTGCTTTTGCATTTCAGAACGTCTGAGTCTCAGTGGCCTTCTTGGTGGTTGTTTCGCGACTTGCCATACAGGGCTTGAAATGGACACCTGGGACTTGAATTTAGGGCCTGGGATGTGAGCTTAGGGCCTGGGACATAAACTCAGTACAGGGACTTGAACTAGGAGCCTGGGCCTTGATCTTAGAACCTGAGACTTGAACTCAAGGCCTTGGCCTTCAATCCTTGGTCTGGGATTTAAATTCAAGGCCTTGAAACGGAACTTGGAGACTGGGCCTTGAAAGCAGGGCCTGGACTTGAATTGGACATGGGTTGGGACTTGAGCTACAAGCATGGGCCATGAACTCCATTCATGGGCTTGGAGGTTAGGGCCTGTGCCTTTAACTCAGGGCTAGGATTTGAACTTTAGGCCAAGGACTTGAACTCGGGGCCTGGGATTTGAGCAAGGGGCTTGTAACTTGAACTGGGGTGGGCCTTGTTTTCAGACCTGGGACTTTGGGCCCTACATCTTGAACTCATAAACTGGTACTTGACCTCGAGGCCTTGCCCTTGAACTTGCTATGTGCACTTGAACTTGGACCAGGCCTTTGAATTCAGGCCTGGGTCTAGAACACAGGGTCTGTACCTTGAGCTTGGGGCCCAGGCCTTGAACTTGGGCTGGGACTTGAACTTGTAGCCTGGGATTTGCACTCAGGGCCTTTGATTTTTAAGACCAGGCCTGGGACTTGAACTCACAACTTAGGCCTTGACCCTGGGGACTGCGACTTGAACTTAGGGTTGGAACCACAAGTTTGATACCTGGGACTTGAACTCCACGCCTAAGACTTAAAATTGGGTTTGGGACTTGGAATCTGGGTTGGGCCTTGCACTCAGGCCTGGGACTGGGACTCTCAGCCTAAGGCTTGAACTCAGCCTGAGACTTCAACTTTCAGTCTCAGTCTTAAACTGGAACTCAGGACCTGAGCCTTGAACTCAAGGCCTGGGATTTGAACTCAGAGCCTGGGCATTGAACTGAGGGCCTGGGTGTTGAACTCGGGTCCTTGGTTTAGTAAGCCAGAGCCTGGGATATGAATTCAAGGCCTAACACTTGAACTCAGAGTTTGGGGCTTGAACTCAGAGCATGGAGCTTGAACATGGAACCTGGGAGTTGAACTTGGGACTTAGAACTTGAACCCGAGGCCTGGGACTTGAACTCGGGGTCTGAGCCTTCAACTTGAAACTTGGGACTAGAAGTGCAGGCTAGGGCCTGGAATTGGGGGCCTGGGCATTGAAATTGGGGGCTAGGCCTTGAAATCAGTGCCTAGACATTGAACTCAGAGCTGTGGACTTCAACTCAGGGATTGGGCTGGGACCTTGATATCAGGGCTAGGCATTGAAATTGGGGCCTAGAACAAAACTCAGGCCAGGGCCTGGATTCAAGACCTAGGCCTTGAACTTGAGGCCTGGGACTTGAGCTTCAGACATGGGCCAGAAACTCAGGACCTGGGTCTTGAACCTGAGCCTGGGCCTTGAAATCTGTGCCTGAGACCTAAAATTGAGGCCTAGGACCTGAACTCTGGCATGGGACTTGACCTGTTGTCTGGGACTTTACCTGTTACCTAGGCCTTGACTTCAAGACCTGGCACGGGAATGTGTGATCTGGGAGTTGAACTCAGGGCCGGGAACTCTAGGTCTGGGCCCTAAGCCCAGGCCTGGGTCTTGATCTCCGAGTGTGGATTTGAACTCAGGACCAAGGGTGACACTCAGGGCCAAGGCCTTGAAATTGGGGCTTCTCACTTGAGCTACAGACATGGGCAATCAATTCAGCTCCTGGGACATGAAATTGGGTCGGGCCTTGAACTCAGGGCTTGGGACTTGACCTCTAGTCTTGGGATGTGAACACTGGTACTGGAACTTTAACTCTTGGCCTGGGACTTGAGTTCAGTGTCTAAGACTTGACCCAGAAATTGGATTCAGGGTTTTGGACTTGATCTCTGACCTACACTTTAACTTTGGCCTCCACTTGAACTCAGAGCCCAGGACTTAAACTCAGGGCTTGGGACTTGAACTAAGGTCCTAGGCCTTGAGCTCCAGAGTAGGCCTGGAACATCAACAAGGCTTCTTCCTTGAACCTGAGGCCTGGGACTTGAACTCAGGACATGGGCCATGAACTCAGCTTCTGGGCTTTGAACTTGGGTCTGGGCCTTGGACTCCAGGCCTGGGACTTGAACTTGGGCCTGGAAATTTAAGTCCAGGACTGTGACTTGATTACAGTGCCTGGGACTTGAACTATGAGCCTAGGACTTGAACTCAGGGATGGAAATTGAATGCCGGGCCTGAGAGTTGATCTTGGTTCCTTGTTCTTGAACCTGGAGCCTAGGACATGAACTGGATGCCTAACACTTGAACTCAGGGCTGGGAATCTCAACTCAGAGCATGGAACTTAAATACAAGACCAGGATATTGAACTCGGGGCTTGGAATTGAACACAATGTCTGGAACATGAACTCAAGGCCTGCGCCTTACACTCAGGTATTGGGACTAGAACTGAAGACCAGAGACTTGAATTGGGGGCCTGGACCTTGAAATCGGGTTGTAGGCCTTGAACTCAGTGCCTAGACTTATAACTCAGGGCCATGGACTTCAACTCAGAGTGTGAACCTTGAAATGGGGGTCTGGACCTTGATAGCAGAGTTAGGCCTTGAAATTGGGGCCTGGGACATAAACTCAGAGTCTGTGCCTTGAACTTGGAACCTGGAAGCAAAATCAGGCCTGGGCCTGGAATTGGAGACCCGGGCCTTGAACGGTGTCTTAGGCATTGGATATGGGGCCTGGGCATTGAACTCGTGGCCTGGGAGTTGTGCACAGCGCATGGATTCTGAACTCAGCACCTAGGACTTGAATTCGAGCCTGGGACTGAACTCATGGTCTGGAAGTCAGGACTTGAACCTTGCACTCAGGGTCTGGGACTTGAACTATGGCCTCAGACTTGAACTGGAGGTTGGGAACTTGAACTCTGTGCCTGGAACTTGAGTTCAATGCCTGGGACTTGAACTTGCAGCCTAGTTCTTGGACTTAGGGTTTGGGCCTTGATCTCTGGCCTGGAACTTGAACTCATGCCAGGGAACTGGGACTTGTAACTGGGGCCTTGAGCTTGGCACCTGGGCCTTAGATTCTGTGCCTGGACTTTGAACAAAGGGCCTAAGCCATGAACTTGCGGCCTAGGACTGGACATCGAGGCCTGCACTTGTTGTCAGGGCTGGCCCTTGAAACTTGGATCTTGGACTTGAACTCAGGAACTGGTCCTTGAACTGGAAGCCTGGGACTTGAATTCAGGACATGGGACTTGAACGTAAGTCTTATGCCTTGAACTGAGTTCAGGGACTTGAACTCAAATCTGGGCTTTTATTCAGCCTGAGACTTGAACTAGGCACCTCATATTTGACATCAGTATCTGGAACTTGAACTCTGGGCTTGGGCTCTGAGCTTGGGCCTGAGTCTTTATCTTTCAGCATGGAATTTCAATTCAGGGACTGGGACTTTAACACCAGGACTAGAAATTGAACTCATTGCTTGAGCCTTGAGCTTGTACTGCGTGTCTTGTCCCAGGGCCTGGGCCATGAATTTAGTGCCTGGGACTGGAACTCAGCTCCTGAGCTTGAAATCAGGACCTGGGACTTAAATTTAGGGTCTGGGACATCAACTCTGGCTTGGGACTTGAACTGTTGCGTAGGCCTTGAACTTGGGATCTGGCACTGGAATGTGTGGCCTGTTAGTTAAACTCAGGGACTGTATCATGAACTGGGGTCTTGGAATTGAGCTCGAGGTCTTGGCTTTGAATTTGGTATTTGGGCCTTGAATTCATGCCTAATACTGGAACTTGGACCTGGTCCTTGAACCTGATGCTTGGGACTTGAAATCAAGGACAGGGACTTGAACTCAGTGATAGGGCATTGAACTAAGGGCCTTATACATGACTGGGTCTTGAAATTGGTGCCTGGGACTTGAACTGAACTGATGGCCTGAGCATTGAACACGGGGCTTGATATTTGAATGCAAAACATGGAACTAGAACAGGGGTTCTGGGTGTTGAACTTGAAGTTGGGACATGAACTTGAGGCCTTGGACTTGAATACGGGGCCCGAGCCTACAACTTGGGGTTTGGGACTAGAACCGAAGACCAGGGACAGGAATTGTGGCCCGGATCTTGAAATCAGGCCTAAATCCTTGAACTCAATGCCTGGACATTGAACTCAGGGCCTTAGCTTTCAAGTCAGGGTGTGGACCTTGAAATTGGGGCCTGGACCTTAATATCAGGGTTAGGCCTTGAAATTGTGGCCTGGGACTTAACCTTAGAGCCTGGGCCTTGAACCCAGGGTCTAGAACTGGAGTTTGGGACCTGGAACAAAACTCGGAGCCTGAGGCTAGAATTCAAGACTGTGGCTTAAACTGGAGCCTTGGTGTTGAATTTGAATTCACACCTGAATTCAGGTGTGAGACTTGTCCTGAGTTCTGGTCCTTCAACTTAAAATTGCGACCTGTGCCTTCTACTCATGTCCTGGGACTCAGAATTGAGGCCTGGCACCTGAACTTGGGTCCTGGGAAATGCTCTTATGTCTGGGTTCTTGAGTCAAGCCCTGGGTCCTCAACTCAAGGACAGAGCCTTGAAGTCGGGACTTAGGAATTAAAATCATTGCCATGGACTGATCTTGAGGCTTGGGCCTTGAACTTGGGACCTGGAGCATAAACTTGGAGCTTGGGACTTGAACTCAGGCCTGGGCTTCCTCTCAGGCCTGAGATGAGAACTGAGGCCCAAGACTTAAACTCTGGGCTGGGACATGAACTCAGGCCATGGCCTTGAATTGAGGCCTGGACTTCACACTCCATCCCTGGGAGTTGAACTAGAGTCCTGAAACTGGAACTCTAGCCCTTGGATTTGAATTTGAGGCATAGGCCCTCACCTCAGTGCCTGTGCCTTGAATTCTGAACCTAGGCCTAGAAATTAGAGGGTAGTACTTGAACTCAGTGCATAGGATTTGAATACTATCCTGGGTCTTGAACTCTCACCCTGGAATTGAACTCATATCCCAGGTCTTCAACACTTGGCCTGGGATTTAAACTTGAGTCCGTGGTCTTGAACTTGGAGACTGTGCCTTGAAAACAGGGCCTAGGTCCTGGGACCCAGTCCTAGAACTCGGGACTGGGCATGGAACTCAGGGCCTGGGATTTGAATGTGGTACATAGACTTTTTACTCGGTGCCTGGGACTTGAAATGAGACCGGGGAATTACTCTCAAGCCTGGGACATGAACTCGAGGTCCAGGATTGAACTCATGGCCAGAGAGAAGAATTATGAACTTAACTTTGAAAAGTGCCTAGGACGTGAACACGAGGTTTGCAACTGGAGCAGACCTGGGACTTGCTTTCAGGCCTAGACTTGAACTCGGAGTCTAGGATTGGAACTCAATGTCTGCGATTTGAACACGGGGCATGCAACTGGAACTCTGGGGCCTGGGGATTAAACTCAAAGTCCAGGCCTTGAATAAGGGCCTAGGCCTTGACCTCACTCACAGCTTGGGATTTGAACTCAGGGCATGTGCCATGAACTGGGGGCCTGGTCCTTGAACTGAGGTCTGGGGCTTAAACCATGGACCTGGCCCTTGTATCCGCTGCCTGTGTCTGGATATGACAACCTGGAATTTGAACTCAGGACCTGGGTCTTGAACTAGAGGCATGGGACTTGATCTAGACCAGGGCCTTGATCTAGCTGCCTGTGACATTTCAGCTTGACCTTGGGCCATGATCTCAGTGCCCATGTCTTGTACTCATGGCCTGCAATTTGAATTTGAGTCCTAGGCCTTGAACTTGAGGCCTGGGCCTCAAACTCGCAGCCTGGTATTGAATTCTTTGCCTAGGCGTTCAACTCTTGGCCTGAGAATGAAATGCATGACTCAGATTGAACTTGGGGACTGGGCCTTGAACGCGGGGCCTGGCACTTGAACACGGGTCTTAGGATTGACCTAGGAGCCTGGGCCTTGAATTCAATGCTTAGGTCTTGACTTGTGGCCTGCATCTTGTACTAAGGGCTTGGGCTTGACTCAGAGCCTGAGACCTGAACTCAGAATTCTGTGTCTTGCCATGCAGTTGAGAGTTTAAGTCAGGCCTGGGCCTTACTCCCAGGCCTGGGACTAGAACTTGGTGCCTGGGATATGAACTTGGGCCATAGCCTTCAATTCAGGCCTGTGACTTGATCTCCTAGCCTGGACCTTCTACTCAAGGTCTAGGACTTGAAATGACAGCTTGATCCTTGACTTCAAGTTCTGGGACTTGCAATTGAGGCCTGGGACTTCAACTCAAGGCCTAGGTCTTGAACTCGGGTTCTGAGACTCGAACTCAAGTCATTGGAATTGAAGTCAAGGCCTGGGACTTGAACTGAAGGCCTTGGCATTGAAATCAAGTTCTGGGTATTGTACCCGAGGCCTGAGAATTGGAATCAGGACTTGGGACTTGAATTCTGGGCCAGGAATTGAACCAGAGTCCTGGGCTTTAAACTAGGGACCTGGGCATTAGTGGGTGGGGGGTGAGGGCTAGAATTCAGGTCTAGGCCATTCTCTCAGTTCTGTAAGTTGACCTCAAGCCCCAGGACTTGAGCTCAAGGCCTGGGATATGACCTTGGCCTTGACTTCATGGGTGGGATGTGAACTCGGGACCTGGGACTTGCTCATGGGTCTTGGAACTTGAGCTTGGGCCTTTGCCTTGTTTCAGGCCCATGACGTAAACTTGAGTTCAAATGACAGCCTAGGCCATGAACTCTGGGCCTGCAATCTGAACATGGTGGCCAAGCATTGAAATCGTGGCATGGGACTTGAAATGCAAGCTTGATCCTTGATCTCAGGGATTGGGATGTGAACGCCAACTTGGGTAATTGAACTTGTTCTTGAGATTTGAACTTCAAGTTTTGGAGTTGCTTTTGGTACCAGGTCCTTGATATTGGAGCTGGGCCATATAATTAGGTCCTGGGAATTGAACTTGGATCCTGGGCCGGGAATTGAACTTGGATCCTGGGCCCTGAATTGAATTCAGGTCCTGGAAATGGAAATTATGGCCTGAACTGATTTCAGGTCTTTCGACTGGAGCTCAGGCCTTGAGAGTAGAACTCAAGGTCTGGGCCTTCAATTGTAGGCCTGGCCATGAACTTGAAGCCAGGGCCTTAAATTGGGGCCTGAACCTGTAACTCACTTCCTGGGATTTCAACTTGGTTCCCGAGAGTAGATGTCAAACTGGGCCGATATCTTGAATTCACAACCAGGGCTTTACCTCAGGCCTGGCACTAGAACTCTGAGATTGGACTTGAATTCAGTGTCCAGGTCTTAAACTCAGTCCTGGAACTAGACCTTTGGTGCCTGGGGTGAAATTGGGGGCTTGGTACTTGAACTCGAGACTTGGTCTGAAATGGGGGTGATTCCCTTGAACTCGAAGTCCAGGCCTCCAAGTTGGGGCCAAGGCCTTGAACTCAACAACTCAACACATAGGCCTTGTATTCAGGCCCTGGAACTAGAACTTGGAGTCCTGGGATTTGCCCTCATTGCCTGGGATTTGGACTCAGAGCCTGGTTCATGAACAGAGGGCCTGGGATTTGAACTGAAGGCCTGAACTTGATCTCATGCTCTGGGAGTTGAAATAGGGGCTTGAGTCGTGAACTCCAGGCCCAGAACCTAAAGCACTATAACTGGAACTCAGTGACCTGGATCCAATGTCAGGCTTGGGGATGGAATGCAGCTCTTATGTCTGGAATTCATCACCTGAGACTTTATCTCAATATATGTGTCTGGGACTTCACAAATGGGCCTTGAAATCAGGCCATGCACTAGAACTCAGGGTCTCTGTCTTGGACTCAACGACTGTAGCTTGAACTCGGGCCTGGGCTTGAAACTTGGGGGCTGGGACTTGAACTCCTACCTTTACCATGAATTCAGTCCTGGGACTTAAACTGGTGTCCTGGTACTTAAACTGGTGTCCTGGTACTTGAACAAGGGTATTGAGACCTAGACGCATAATCTGGGCCTTGGACTTGCAGTCTGGGCCATAAACTCAGGGATTAAAGGAAAGTAGCTTTACCATTCTTAACAAGTCAGTCCCACCTAGTCAGGTAGGGGCTTTTCTCTACAATCCTGATAGATAATAGTGTTGGAAACTGCGCCTAGAAGTTTGAAGTAGCGTGTCTCTTCTCTTGAGTCGGGAAATTGCAGTGGAACCAATAACATTGAATAAGAAAACCAAACCAAAACCATTGTAATTACACCTTCCATTAAGCAAAGTGTGTGTGTGTGTGTGTGTGTGTGTGTGCGCGTGTGTGTGTTTCATGGTACTTAAGTGATCCATCTCCAATTTAGTATACCTGGATTTGCACCAGAGGAGTAAGGACAGTTTCAGACTGACTTACCATAACTGCTGCTAGGAGACCAAAGACACCCTGTGATATCATAGAAGGCTTATTATGGTCTAGGCTTGTTTATCTGGGCAGGTCTACTTAAGCTGCACATAGGATGAGGAGCTGAGGAAGAAAGCATTTGAGATGGAGGATTTATTTTCGGATAGGCCAGATACTTCCAAATATGTCTCCCCAGGTTCAGAGGCCTCCACTATCCCTTTATTGAGTGATGGTCCACTCACAGAGGAAGCTGAATCAAGGTCTAAGGCTCGGAAAATTGCTCTAGGAGTTTTGCCTCAGACATCTTGGTTCAAAGGACCACATTCCACATATAGAGTCTCTGCACCAGAGGAAGACAATGATTGTGTTTCCCTGACTTTTCCCAGAAAACTTTGGAAAATTGTAGAAAGTGACAAATTCAAGTCAATTTGGTGGAGTGAGGATGGAACTTCTGTTGTGATTAATGAAGATCAATTTAAGGAAGAAATTTTGGGAAGAAAGTATCCTTTCAAAATATTTGAAACTAACAGTATGAAAAGTCTAGTTCGTCAACTGAATCTTTATGGGTTCCGCAAAATTCAGCACCGACTTGAACGGTCTGCTTCTCTGGTTGAGTTTCTTGCCGAAGAGAAGGAAGTCTATGCTTTAGCCAAGGTAAGTACTTACATTTCATCACGTAGGCGCTCACAGATGGCTATGTTTGTACCCCTGTTGCACATGTCATTACAAGAGAGTAAAACTGTATTAAAAATGACTTGAAACTCTAAAAGAAATTTTCATTTCAGTCAGTTGAGGACAGATTGTGTCTTCACCATTTTGAATTTAAAGAAAATTTGCAAGCAACTTTGAATCTTCCTAGTGAGTTCTGAATAAAGGCAGTTAAGATGTTCATTGTCACTATATAGATACAGCATGTTTTCACTTGAGGACAATGATATATACATGCTTGTTTCTTACTAAGTACATTTTAAGTAATTAAAGTATAGATGCATTGCTTAACTTCTTTACCAATGTAATTAGCTTTTTTTTTTCGCTCTCCTTGGTCATGAACACAGGACTGAGCAGTGCCCCTGGCTGCTTTGTGCTCAGGCAAGCACTCTACCATTTGAGCCACAGAGCCACTTCTCGCTTTGTATCCTTCACATGTGGTTTTGGGGAATGGAGCCCAGTGCTTCATGTATGGGAGGCAAGCACTGTACTGCTGTCACATTCCCAGCCCCGTCATTAACTTTTATTCTGTGATTTTTGTCAGCTAAGAGTGACACTGAACTTCTTATTAATAGGTATCCAAGTGATGTTCCGCTTTTGTGTTTCAGTTGCTGTGCTACCATAACCCGAACTTTAAGCAAGGATGTCCCCAACTGTTACGAAGAATGAAAAGAAGATTAAGGATTAAAAATGTTTCTCCAGCAGCTGCTTCGTTGGTTCCACAGGTGGACAACCAACAGCACCCTGGAGCAGAGAACAAAGCGAACAATTCTAATTCTGACTTATTGGCTGAGAACGGTGTAGAATGTTTCCTTTCAACTTCAGGAAACTTAAAGGTATCTCCAACGTCCCAGCCTTCTAGCAGGCACATGGTCCCAAGTTCAACTGACCTCGTCAGAAATGTCTTTCCTCTTACATCATCTCTAGTCGGTCCACCAGCACATATTATAACACAACAACATGCCATTCTAAATCACCTAACTTCTGTTCATAGGCTCTCAAACAACAGCTACACTCAGGCTAAGGGCCAAATTGTGAATTGTGTCACAATGTCTACTTGTCAATACCGGATCATCCCTCCCTTTCAAAATGGTAATTTTGGATTGGTGATGGCGCCTTCTGCTATTCCAAGTGGATATCCTCATTTATTAGCTAAGGACACTCTGGTTTCAAACCTGCTATGGTCAGCACACCACCAACCGCTCTCCATTTCCACAATTCTGAACACATCTGCTGAAGCATTTTCAAACTCAACTCATCAAATCATATCATCTAACCAGCATCACGCAAATAATAATTAATCAACCAAAGAGATGCTATACTTGGCAGGAAACAGATTAAAATGTGTTGTCAAATACTTAAAAACAAACCGTAACTGGGTTATGTAAGCATTAAAGTGGCATGCTAACAGCTATGGTTTCTTTTTCATTATTTAAGAAAAAAACTCAAAGGTAAAGTGTGTTTTACTTTTTTGAAAATAACTGTGGTACTTCTTATGTTTTGAAATATGGTCCTCAACCATCACCTCCCTTCTAGAGCAAGGACAGAATGAGTTTTATACAGAGGACATGCTGTTAGTACGATCAAAACAAAAACTGAAGAAAGGAAAGAGAAAAAGTGGGAAATAGGAAACAGCATAAGTTGTGTCAAGGAATATCTGCATTAGGAATAGCAAAAAGGGAATAAATGAAAATAAACTCTAGGAACACAAATGCACACTATCTTCTTTAATGTTTTCTCAATTACATGACATTTTCCTGACGCAGATCCTCGGCAAATGGACACAAACAGGTTAAAAGTTGAGGTAATATGTACCTGTTGTTGCACACAGACATTGTTTCTTTCTATTATGTAGGTTTCCTCACCTTCTCTTGGGTACTTTCTTTAGCTCTACCATAGCTTGTCTCCTTGAACATTTTGTCTATTCCCAGTCTTTAGTAATGCCCAATTTCTTTGTCCAAATCAATTTGTTACACTAACTTGTCACACTTTCACCTTCACTTTTCAGTGCAAGCTTTCTTTACAAAATTAATGTAGAATAGTGTTCACTAGAGAAATTCACAACTCTTTACTATAAGCAATGTCCCATAGGTTGTTATATCAAGTATTAAATACCTTGCACTCTGTGTAATGTTCAATTATTGGTCATTATTCCCATTACAACTGGGAGTAATACTCTCACTCATACCTTCGTAAGCTCTTTTCTTTTTCCTTTTGTACATGTGGGTTTGAACTCGATATTTCCATTTATCTTCCAAAATGTCTTTGCCGTTCTCAAATAGGGCTGACAACTCCTCTTTGAAAGAACATGCAGTCCATTACCACTTTACCATTTCCTTTGCGTAGAGAGCCACCACTGCAGGAAACCAGTTGTTCCAATTTTAAGAATCAGCATCTGTAGAAGATATTTTATATTATACACATTCCACTGTTGGAAAAACATGGAGACAAAATTCTTCTTCTTCCTCCTCATTGGCCTGAATCCAATCTGAATTTCCTCATGTACGGGCAGAGTTAAATTCATCAGGACAGGCCTAATTTGCCATTTTGGGAGGCAGGGTGACTTGAGATGAATTAGTCTTCAATAAATGATCCACTTGGGCTGGGGACATGGGTTGGGAAGGGGGCTGGGACTTCTACCCCGCGGTCCCAGGGATCCTCAGGGTGCCCTGGTAGTTTCCAAGGTCCGGCACTTGCTGGGATTCTCCCACCACCACCCCCATCTGAGGGCAATTGTCAAGCTGGAGACTGTCCTGACAGCACAGCCAAGGTGCTGCCTTTAGACGTTGCCCAGGGAAGACGGGTAGGATGTGGAGAATCAGTTTGGAATTTCACTGGGGTAGTCGATCCAGATTACCCCCAGCACACCCAGGCCAGCGCATTTCACATAGCAGACTATATACAAATGCACATTCATATTGTGCATGCATGTATACCCCTATATCCATGGACCTGTAGAAAGAAACAGAAAGGACACATTTCTTTATCCCAGTTATTTTTTTTGGGGGGGTGGGCATTTGGGGGTTGAGAAACTGCACTTTAGAAACCTGTAATACAAAATTATAAACAATATAAGCAGGATGTTATATACAGGTTCACCTATTAACTTACATAGGTCCACTCTCTATTACTTTATACTTCCCCCCCCTTGCTTGTACAAAAGCTTGATTCCACCCCTGTTCTTTCTTACTCATGATTGTTGCTCTATCACTTGAAGCATGCCTCCAGTCCTCTACTGAGGAAATGAATTATTTAATTAGTTAATTCGTTAATTTGCTTTTTTTTTTCTGTGCTTGGTGTTAAGTCCGTGAACAGAGGCACGAGTCTGATAAAATGCAAAAATTAAGTAAAGCTTTATTTTGTGCCAAGCATCAAGAAAGAACTGACAGCTGGGCTACTCCTAAACAGGAGCACCCAGACTTGATCTTACAGGCTGATTTGCAAAGGAAAAACCACAAACCACAGGGCTATGCCTGCCTGTTAATCACAATTGGATCCTACTAGGAGAATTTCACCATGACTGTTAGTGTTACCCAGTTGATCCTTATTTATTTTTTTAAAAATCACCTATTGTGACTCTGCTGCAGGGATCCAACCCAGGTGTGGGGAAATGATTGTCACTCCTTTTTGGGCAGTTCCGCATGCCTGCCTTTCTGGTTTGTGCTAAATTCCCGCAAAACTACATCAGCCAGGGTCACTATGAGTTCAGTCTAAGTTGGGGTCAAAATGGAGTCACCCGGGCTCTTAAACTGACCCCTTCACTTGGTACTGAAGCTTGAACTTGCAGTCTAGGCTCTGTCCCTTAGTTTTTCCACTCAAGACTGGCACTCCATCACTTAAGGTGCAGTTCCACTTCCAGCTTTTTCATAGTTGGTCTTTTTTTTTTTTTTTTTTTTGGCCAGTCCTGGGCCTTGGACTCAGGACCTGAGCACTGTCCCTGGCTTCTTCCCGCTCAAGGCTAGCACTCTGCCACTTGAGCCACAGCGCCCCTTCTGGCTGTTTTCTGTATATGTGGTGCTGGGGAATCGAATCTAGCGCCTTGTGTATCCGAGGCAGGCACTCTTGCCACTAGGCTATATCCCCAGCCCCTGATCTGGTCTTTTTGATAACCCTCAGGAAAGCTTGTCCACCTGAATGCTGATTTGGTTAAGAACTTGATTCCATCAAGGACATGGAACAAACAAAACTGATCGTACAACTTGGGCTTTAAAGTTTGAATAAACAAGGGATTCAACTCAAGAAAATAGGAAAGTGAGTGGCCAGATTCCATATAAATAACTCCACAGAGATTTCTTAACTGCATCAATAAATTTCATGACCAATACCCTAGCAAGGCCTATAAAATTGTAAAGTACGTTGGATTTTTCTTTTAAAAACTCAGTTAAAATATACCTTTGCAGATATAATTGAAAGAATGCAGATATACAAAAACTAAGATTTAGCATATAAGTCTTGTAGGGAAGAATCCTTAAAATGTGTAGGATGGAATGAATAAGGTAATGCATGTCTGTAATTCCAGCATTTGGAGGCTCTGAAGCATAGGAATTCCAAATTTAAGGCCACTCAGGGCGACATAGCAAGACTTTGTTGAAAGAAAAAAAGGAAGGTAGAAGGAAGGGAAGAGAAAGAGATGAGAATAGTTTAAATGTAAAACTATACTATGAGAACAGAACAGAGAGGAATGAACAGAAAATGAGCCCAGAAGTTGGTAAAATGTTTTGGTAAATTTAAATAATAACTACTAGATGTTGGACAGAAACAGCGTATAAAACTTCAGCTTTATTAATAATAATTGACTTACTTATATAAATGTAAGTCAAATCTGGAAAAACAATGGAAAACAATGTATTAGGAGCAACCACTTGAACTAAGACAAACAAGCTCGTCTCAAACAGTAAAGAAAACCACAGTCACCCACGGTGGAATTACAACTTGGAAAATAATGTGCTATAGCAGCAGCACAATGATACTTGGTTGTTACAAACTCTATCAGTGCAGATTGCCACATGAATTAGTTTGAGAAAACAGCACAAAATAGAAACCCACACATCCCAAAAAATTCTCAAAAGCTTAACATGAAGGCCTTTCATATTTAGAACTTTTTCTTCCTCCTCCTCAAGTGCTTAGAAAGGTTCCTAATATTTCAAACTGTTCTCCTCTGTTCTGTTGCTGTTTTTCCTGTGTGTCCTGTGTGGCTTAAGATTTCATGCCAACTTTTGTATGTATACACACAATTTATTAAATTCAACCATTATATTCAACATGCCAAATAACCTCACAACATATATAGTCATCCAAAAGCAAAACAGAAACCCAGTGTAAGTTTCTGTGTTTTTTTCCACCCACTACAAAGAGGAGGAGAAACTAATTTCTTAGTTGAGATATGGGTTATCTGCCAACCAGGGACAGTACCATTTTATTTAAGGATAAAACTTAGAAGCATCAACAGAACATATAAGAGTGGAAAAGTATCTTACAAAGGCATTTATCAAAGCAGACAAAATTCTTGTTATTTCAAGATATTTTTGTCCTTATCAACCAACGAAGAGATACATAGATATGTCTTAAAATTAAGTAATTTTGTTGGAGACCAAAGTAACATAAAAAATTATTTCTATACACTAGTAACTATGTACTAAGTAGATGTGGATCTTATAAATAAACAAATATCGAAACACAGAATTAAGAGCTTTTCCAGTACAGGAGAGGATACTGTAAAATATACTGGGTGCGGAAGGGTTTAGAAAAAATATAAGCAAAAATACCTCCACTACTAAAAACATAAATTCTTTAATAAGCTAACTCTATTTTTTTTTTAAATCTATGATCACTGCATCAAGTTGTTTGTTTTGTAGACACAAACGTGCATAGTAGAAAATTTGCTTGAGTCCCCAAAGGGAACTAGGTTTGTTTGTGCTGGTCCTAGGGTCTGCGCTCAGGGCATGGGCACTATCCCTGAGCTTTTGTGCTCAAGGCTAGCACTCTACCACTGGAGTCACAGCTCCACTTCAAGCTTTTTGGCCACCATTGGTGAAAAGATTCTCACAAACTGTCCTTTCCAGGCTGTCTTTGAACCTTCATTGTCAGCAGTCTGCTTCCTGAGTAGCTAGGATTACAGGCATCAGCCATTGGTGTCTGGTGGGGGGTAAATCCATGGTAGGCATAAATTAACAGAGACCAGGGCCAAAGTCCACTAAATAACAAATGAATATGCATGCTGGTCCTGGGGCTTGAATTCTGGGCATTTTCAACTTGCTCAAATCTAACACTCTTGAACTGCTCTATTTCTGGCTTTTTTTTAATGCCAGTCCTAGGCTTGAACTCAGGGCCTGGACGCTGTCCCTGAGCTTTTGTGCTCAAGGCTAGCACTCTACCACGTGAGCTACAGCTCCTTTTCTGGCTTTTTTCCCCCTGATTAGTTGGAGCTAAGAGTCTCACAACTTTCTTGCTGGAACTGGTTTGACCCATGATCATCAGATCTCAGCCTGCATAGCTAGGGTTACAGGCATCAGTCATTGGCTGCTGGCAGAATGATTATTTTAGTATGGATGCAAAAAGATTCAATGGTAGGGCACTGGAGAAAAAGTGAGTTTGTAAAGTGCTGGAGCTGATGTTTGAAACAAAAACATGGTGGTGGTGGGTATTTAGAAACTGAGGATGACTTCTACAGGAAAAGGCCCTAAACAGCTGACTCAAAGTCTCAAAGTTAATATGTATATTTCAAGCAGTCTGTTTTAAGGTGGAAGTAGTCTTCCAGATTTCCTAGTCAGCTAGTTCCAAAATTCTGCAATGATACAAACACACAGGCAGACAATCTCCAAAAAGAAACCAAGTAAGTGAACCAACACCCCAAATCCTATCTTTGTAGGTTACATCGCTGGCTTCTAAAAGACCCCCTCCCAGCCTCAACCAGACGCTAGCAGGAGGAGAGAAATCTTAGAACAAGCATCTCAGGGCCTTGTACAGAGGGCAGGGATGGTGCACAGGGCACATGAGTAGATTTGGTGGGCTTGTTGGATTTGAACTTGGGCTGGGAGACGGAGGCAGGGGCTGCAGCAGTGAGCCGGGAACCGACCTCAGAAGGTGGAAGTCCAGGTTGAACATGGACTGAGCATTGTGGCTGTAAGTCCAGGTTGTGGGCTAGGGTCTTGATGCTCAGGGATGGACCAACATGGACATTGATGTCATGGCATGTGGCTGAAAATCAGGATCTGGATCGGGATATCAGGGCTAGGTCTTGAAATGGATTCCTGCGATTGAACTCAGACCCATAGACAGGGACTTGGTGCCAGGGACATAAACTCGGGACTAAAACTTGAACTAGGAGCCTGGGCCTTAAATTTAGGGCCTGGGACTTGATCTAGAGAACTAGAATTTAAACTCTGGCCCTTGGATTTGAATTCAAGGCCTAGGCAATGAATTCGTTGGTTAGGCTATGAGTTCATTGGCTGTGATTGAACTCCAACCTAGGCTTAGAACTCAGATCCTGGTACTTGAACTTGGGTCTTGACTCTGGTCTGGGACTTGAAATCTGAGTCTGAGACCTGAAATCAGGGAATGGGACATGAACTGTGACCTGGGACTTGAACTCCGGACCTGGTACAGGATCATGTGTCCTGTGAGTTGAATTCATGGCCTGGGACACAAATGTTGGTCCTGGGTAGTGAAGTCAAATCTTTGGCCTGGATATTGGCATCTGGGTCATGAACTCATGGCCTGATATTGGAAATTGGAGCTGGTTCTTGAAGTCAATGCCTGGAATTGAAATCCATGACAGGTCTTTGAACTCAGGGCCTGGTATGTGACTTCAGGGCCTGGACTTTCAACCTCAGCCTGGACAAGGAGATCCAGGCTGGGCCTTGAAATGGGGCCCTGGGACTCGTGCTCAGGATCTGGCACGTGAACTTGAGGCCCAGGACTTGACTTGTGGCCTGGGACATAAAGTCAGGCCTTGGCCTGGAATTCAGACCTGAGACCTGTACTTGGGGCCTGGGACTTGAACATGGGCTGTGGAACAAGAACTGTGGCCTTAGCCTTTCTTTCAGTTCTGGGATTTGAACTGGGGGGCTGGGACATGAGCAGGGCAGGGCTTGAAACTTGAACTCAGGGTCCACGCCATGAACTCAGGGACTTCATCCCGGACTGTTTGGCCTGGGAATGTAAGTCAAAGTCCAGACTTTGAAATTGGGACCTAGGCCTACATCTCACAGTTGGCATTTGAACTTAGGCCTGTGCCATTAATGGAGGCTGGGGACTTGCAGTGAGTCTGGAACGTGAACTTACAGACTGGGCCTTGATTTTGGGCCTGGGGCTTGAACTGCAGGCTTTGGACTTGAACTCAGGGGCCAAGTCCTGTACTTGACTCCAGAAACTGGAACTCTAGGGCTGGGAACTGAAACTATGGGCCTGGGACTTTAACTCAAAGTTCTGGTCTTGAATTGGGGGCCTAGGCAATGAACTCACAGCTTGGCATCTGAACTGAGGGTCTTTGCCATGAACTGGGGGCCGAGGACTTGACCTGGGGCCTGGAATTGAACCACATATTGAGGTGCCAGAAGTCAGGCCCCACCACGTGAACCCCATTTTAGAATCGAACCCTGAGCCAATCAGATTTGTACCTGTGTTCTAATCTTGCTTGCACAGCTGATTGTTGTAACCTTGTTCTTTGCCTTTATAAGCCCTGTGTAATCACAGCTCGGGGCTTCCTCCTAACCTCCGCTGTGTCGGTGGGTAGGACGAGGCCCGAGTTGGCAGCTCGTTAAATAAAGCCTTGCCTTGCTTTTGCATTTCGGAGTGTCTGAATCTCGGTGGTCTTCTTGGGGGTGGTCTTGCGACTTGGCACAACAATATCTGGGCCCTGTTCTGAGGGCCAGAGCCTGGACCTCACAGCCTGGAACTTGAATTGGGGCCTGGGACTTGGATTCACAGCCTGGGACTTGAACCCAAGTCCAAAGAATTGAAATCAAGGCCTGGGACTTGAACTTAAGGTCTTGGACTTTAACTAAAATCCTTTGTCCTGATTTCCAGGCCCAAGAAATGAAATCAGGACTTGGGACTTGAACTTTGGGCCAGGCATTGAACTGCAGCCCTGGGCCTTAATGCTTTAAGTTGGGCATGGGGAATGGAACTCAGCCTTGGGTTTTGTTCTGACGCCTGGAACTGGAACTTGAGCCCCCGGACTTGAACTCAGGGCCTGAGATATGAACTTGGAACTTGGTCTTGAATGCAGGACTGGTATTTGAACTCTGGGCCTGGGAAGTGAAGACAGGGATTGGAATTTGAGCCAAGGCCTAGACAATTGCTTTCTGGCCTGGGACTTGACCTTGGGTCTTTGGACCCTGAGCTCCATGCCTGGCCCTGGGATTCAGAGCCTGATCCTAGAATTCTGGGCTGGAGATTTGAACTCCAGGCCTGTGACTTGAATTTGCAGCCTGGGCCTCCTAATCAGGACCCAGGCCTTGAATTCAGTAACTAGACTTTGAACTAAGGACCAGGGTCTTGAATTCAGTGATTGGGCCTTGGACCCTGAAACCAGGACTGGGCCTTAAATTGGGGCTTGGAATTCAACTTGGAGCCTGGAACTGGAACTCAGAGTCTGGACTTCAATTCAGGGACAGGCCCTTTAATTGAGCTCCTGGGCCATGAACTCAGAGCTCACGTCTTGAATTGGGAGCAAAGCCTTTAACTAATTTCCTGGGATTTCAACTTAGGTCCCAGGACCAGGACTCAGGGTGTGGTACATGAACTATAGGCAAGAGATTTGTATTCTTGACCTGGGACTTGAACCCAGTCCTGTGTATTGAACTCAAGACCTGGGACTTGAACTTGAGGCCTGGGCTTGAACTGGGCCTTGAATTCACATCCTGGGCCTTGACCTCCTGCCTGGTTTGGGGATGAGTATGACATTGGCTTCATAGAATGCGTTTGTGATAACTTCCTCTGCTTCCATTTCACAGAAGAGCTTGAGCAGTACGGATATTAATTCTTCTTTGAACGTCTTGTAGAATTCCATGCTGAGCCCATCAGGGCCTGAGCTTTTCCTTATTGGAAGCCTTTTGACTGGTTCCTCTATCTCTTTGTATATTATTGGCTTATTTAGTTGATTTATATCGTGTTGGTTAAGTTTGGGTAATTTGTATTTCTCAAGAAATACATCCATTTCTGCCAGGTTTGCCTTCTTCAGTGAGCATAGATTCTGAGAATAGTTCTTGATGATGGTTTTAATGTCCTTGACATTGTTGTGCTTTGTACCATGGCATCTACAATCTTATTGTTTGGAGTTTCTTTTGTCTGTCTGTCTGTCTGTCTGTCTGTCTGTCTCTCTCTCTCTCTCTCTCTCTCTCTCGGTTAATCTTGTGAGAGGCCACTCAATTAACAAAAAGCTTTTTGTTTCATTAATTTTATGTATAGACTTTTTCATTTCTATCTCATTGATTTCTCCTCTAATCTTTGTTATCTCTCTCCATCTCTTAGCTGGAGGTTAAATTTTTTCCTGTTTCTCTAAAAGTTTTAGTTGCATCATGAGGTTGTTGACTTGAGCTGCTTATGTTTACTTGATGTGTGAGTTTAGGGCCATGAATTTTCCCCTGTGTACTGGTTTTGTTGTGTCCCAGATTGTTCCTTTGTGATGTATTTTCATTTTTGTTGAATTGTAGGAACTCTATAATTTCTTCTTTAATTTGTTCTATGATCCAGGTGTTGTTCAGTAGTGTGCTGTTTAGCCTCCATCTATTTGGTCATTTCTACTGTATGCTTTATGGTTAAGCACCAGTTTGTTTCCACTGTGATCACATGGGATGCAAGGGATTAGGTTAATCCTCTTATATTTGCTTAAGTTCTTGGTGTGAACTATGAGGTACTCTATTTTGGAGAATGTTCCAGGGGCTGCTGAGAAGAATGTGTACTGGGTTGTTGTTGGGTGCATGTGTGTTACTTCTGTTCAGGTTCTGGTATCATTTAGGTCCTGGACTTCTTTTCTTACCCTCTGTTTGGTTGACCTGTCTTTTGGTGGGAGTGAAATATTGAAGTCTCCCACTACTGTTGTATTTGGGTCTATCTTGCTTTGTAGGTCTGAGAGTATTTGTTTTGCATAGTTAGGTGTTCCATTATTTGGTGAGTAGAAAACGATGATTGTGACACTTTCCCCTTGGGTTTTTTCCTTGTATTAATATGAAGTGACCTTCTTTGTCTATTTGAACTGTTTTTACTGAGAAGTCTAGCTTGTCAGAGTTCAAAATGGCCACACATGCCTTTTTGCTGGGTGCATTTGCATAGAAGATATTTTTTCATCACTTTACGTGGAATTTGTTTCTATCTTTTGCTATGAGATGGGTCTCGTGGACACAGTAGTGAGATTGGTACCATTTTCTGATACACACTGAGGATCTTTTTCTTTTGTGTGGAGAATTGAGTCCATTAATGCTTTTGGATTTTTTAGGGAGATGTGCTGTGTTTCTGTCCTTATCCTGTCTTTCATTTCTTTCTTTTACCTGTGCTGACTAAATTGATCCCATTGTGACATCTATCTGGTGTGACCCCTTCTGGATTGTTTTCTTCCAGTTTTAGTGCTCCTGTTAATATTTGTTTCTTATAGTGCTGGCTCATTGTTCATGTATTCCCTTAATTTTTCTGTCATTTGGAAAGTTTTGGTTTCTCCATGAGATGTTAATTCTAGCTTCGCTGGGTATATTAGTCTGGGTTGGCCGTTACTGTTTTAAGGACTTGGTTAAGTCCTGCCCAGGCTCTTCTTGCATTGATGGTTGTATGGAAAGGTCCACAGTGATTCTGTTCTTCTTTCCATTGTAGTCTAGTTCTGTCTCTGACTTTGACCCATTTACAATTAGTTAGCTCTTTGCTATTCAGGCCTAATGCTTTTACTATGACATGTCTGGAGGTTTTTCAGTTTCTATGTACTTCTGTTATGTGAGTGAGATTTTCTCTTTTCAGTTTGGGAAGTTTTCTGCTACAACTTTATTAAATAAGTGCTGCATTCCTCTGTTCTGGAATTCCTCCCTCTTACCTATTGTACTTATACATACATTGCTTGGCTTGGTCTGTTACTTCTTGGACTTTCCTTTGGCACATTTGGATTGATTTGTCCATTTATACTGCTTTCTTTTTCATCCTCTCTGTTTTATCTTTGTCTCCTGATGTTTTATTTTCCAACTCAGCCATTCTGTTACGCGTGGCTTCCATTGTGGTCTGCATGGTTGAAATGGAGATTTCCATGATAACCGTTTTGGTTTTCAAAGTGTTGATTTCACCTTGTAAGGAGGGAATTGTTTTGTCTATTTTGGTCTGTACTTCTTTTATGAAGTCCTGATATTCTCTTGGATTTCTTGTTTCTGTTCTTGAAATTGTTGGCCAATTCTGTTATCAGGTCTTTAATTGTTCTTTTGTCCCCCATCTCTTTTTCACTTTCACTGGAGTTCTTTCCTGGATTGCTGTTGGCGTTTGGAATTGTGGTGGTGATTTGGCTGTTCATGAATCCTGTACTCTTCCATTGTGATGTACACATATGTGGGTTCTACACATCTTGGGGGCGATGTCCCCAGTTCTTCCTGGTTTTGGCTGCCTGGTCGCTGCTCTGATTGTATTCTGGGCTGTTTTGCACTGGGCCTTTGACTTGTTGGAGCCCCTAGCTGGGTGATGTCTGTGTGTGTGTTTGGTCTTTGCCAGCTCATTGCCACTGTACATTCCCAGAGGGCTGTGTATCCTGCTTAAGGGGGAGACTTTCTGAAGGGGTCCAGTGAAGTGGGGCTAGTTGTACTGTCTGCGTGAGTGCACAGGCACGGCCCACTGCTGGAGCCAGACCAGTAGCCCAGTGCCCTATGTTTTCTACTTGGGAAAAACTTTATGGAGAAGACTAGGCTGTTTCAGTTGTGTGTGTGGAGAGAAAGATCAGAACACTGCTGGTACCAGGCCAGTAGCCGAGATGGCTGTGCTTCCTTCCTGTGGGAAACTGCCTGAAGGGATCTGGTACAACAAGGCAGTCCCTGCCTGGTGCACCATTTCAAATGAAATCTGAGCTGGAGCCGATTGAGTAGCCCAAGAGGCTGTGTTTCTCACTTGGGATAAACTTTCTGAAGGGATCTAACAGCAGTGCAGGCCCTATGTGGTTTACCACCACAAATCACTGCTGGGGCTGGACCAATAGCCCAGGGGACTGTGTTTCACATTTGTATTTTCTCAAGGAGTCTGGGTGAGCAGGTCAGTCCATGCCCTAAATGCCAGCAAGATCACAAGTGGATCCCAGCCCATTAGCTCAGCGAACAGTGTTTCCTGCTTTGGAGGCGCTTTTGCAAGAGCCCTGGTCCCCAGGACACTGCGGTGTGTGTGTTTGGTACACTGCACTTCCCATCTGAAGCCGGGCCAGCCGTCCAGGTTGCCTGATTCCCACTTTTGGGACTGGTGCCTTTGGGTTAGGGGTGGGGGCTGGGGGAAGGGCTCTGACTGCTTTGTTCCCTTCAGGTATAAAGTTCCTTCTTGGGCAGAAGGGGGTGGGGAATGGGTAAGCCTCTGGGCCTCTGCTTGTTTCCCGAGTCAGGAAGGTTCCTGATGGGATACTGAAGAGCATGAGCATAGAGAATAAAATTATGACCATTATGCCGCTAACAGCTATTTTGTTTCTGTACCTTTGCTTGCTTACCCATGGGGAAGTGGAAAAATACCAGCAGTCTTCCTATATCTACTCTGTAACCACATGCCCCCCCCCACACACCTCCCTGTGAACTCTGTACATACCCAAATCTGAGCACTGGAGATAACGGCCATCTGGTGCCGGGACGTGATTAATCATCCGCTCCTGGAGCCCATTCATGGACATGACTAAGTGCCCGGTCTCAGACCCCAGCCCTGATAGGAACCATCTGGCTCCAGGAATGTGGCTACATGACCACTCCTGGAGGCCTATCTGGATCTGTACCCCAAGGTTAAGGCCATCTGGTGCCATACTTCGGTGGGGAGACTCAGGCCAATCCTGAGGCGACCAGTAAACTAGGGCAAATGTCAACCAATCATGTACTTGTAACTGGGGCTCTTCCCCAAGTACCCTGTACCCGTCTATAAAAGCTGTGCTGAAATTGTGCTTGGGGCCTCTTAATGTCACTGGCAACAAGTGCGCGGAGGTCTGGGTTCAAACTCATAATAAACGACCCTTGTGGTTTGGCTTTGACGCTGGACTCTGGTGGTTTTCTTTGGGGTCTCGAAATCTGGGTACTTCAATACTCACTGAACCTGTAACTGCTTTATGCTCTCCTTCAGTGTTGGGGCAGATCTCAGAGTTTATGCCTTTGCAGCCTGCTGCTAGCAGTGGAATTTTCTGGTTTCCTGGGTTCCCGGAACCCTCCTGTGGCTGTTTCATGGTAAGGCAGTGAATCCATAAGAAATATTTTTAGGCGGGCAATATGGCCTAGTGGTAAAGTGTTTGTCTCGTATTCATGAAGCCCTGGGTTTGATTCCTCAGCACCACATATATAGAAAAAAGCCAAGGTGTTGCTGTGGCTCAAGTGGCAGAGTGCTAGCCTTGGGAAAAAAGAAGCCAAGGACAGTGCTCAGGCCCTGAGTTCAAGCCACAGGACTGGCAAGAAAGCAAAACCAAACAAAAGAAATATTCTTAAGTGGATATATACATATATATGGTCTTAAGAGGATATATATATATATATATACATATATATATATACACATACATACATACATATATGTACTTAGTAAATAAGGTCTCCTGGCAAAAAGCATTCACACAGACAAAAATGGTTAGAAAAAGAGGTAAAAGCAGTGAGCTAAGAGCGTATAAAAGGGAATCAATTGGATTGAATACATTAACTAAGATTCATGTTTTATGCTTGAGCAAAAAGGGGCTCAGAAATAGCACCTATCCCATACTTCAAATCTCAGGGCTGGCAAAAATAACAACAATGAAATAATAAAGTGTAAATAATGTAAGAGAACTTGGGTGTGTGTATGTATATGTGTGTCTGTGTGTGCGTGTTTGCACTGGTATTGGAACTTGGCCTGGGTACTGTTTTTTAGGTTTTTCACTCTACCACTTAAGCTGCATCTCTACTTCTAGTATGTGAAACACAAATACAAAAAGAAAAGGATGAGCAAGGACATTTTCCTGTAACACTATTCAAAAGAAAATTGGGGCTTTTCTGCTACCTGATGAAATTGTTTCCAGAACAAAGAATATTATTGTGGATAAATACTTTGTTGAGAGCCAGTTTATCAAAAACAGAAAACAGGGGCTGGGGATATGGCCTAGTGGCAAGAGTGCTTGCCTCGTACACATGAGGCCCTGGGATCAATTCCCCAGCACCACATATACAGAAAATGGCCAGAAGTGGCGCTATGGCTCAAGTGGCAGAGTGCTAGCCTTGAGCAAAAAGAAGCCAGGGACAGTGCTCAGGCCCTGAGTCCAAGCCCAATACTGGCAAAACAACAACAACAACAACAACAAAACACACACACACACACACACACAAAAAAAAAAAACCCCAGAAAACAATCATCAATATTCAATATTTACACATTTACAATATTTACGTGTAGGCAAGGCCAGATGTCTACCATGAAGGCCACCTTTCCAGCCCCACATCTATTTCATAATAGGGCTTTTATCTATTCCAAATGCAACCCAAAGTGATAGAACTATTTCAAGAGAAGTGTAATGAAATATATGCAGTAATTTGAGGCTCAGGATCAATACCCCAATTAGGTGGGAAGCTGACAAAGAGACAGATTAACTGAAGCAGAATTTTGATGACCTGAACATTGAGTTTAAGTACAGACTCTGATTTCCATGAGTTCTAGTCTTCAGTCATTAGCCAGATGCAAGGTGCTTTCCTTCAATTTTGGCTCAAAACTAACTCATGGTCTACAATTTGAGCTACTCTCCACATCTGGCTGTTTGGCTGGATATTTGGATAGAAGACACTCGTGGAGTTTTCTGCATTAACTGGATGTGAATCTCAGTCTTCAGATCTCAGTCTGCTGACTGGTTAGGCTTCAAGAAATAGGCCATGAGTCCAAATGTAAAGAATACATTTTTGACAAACAGATGATAGCAATTCAGGTAGACTGGATATTTGTAAGCCAATAGTGCTATGCATTAGTTTTAAAGAAAACATCCTGGAGCTGTAGCAATGAAATGTGAAACAGGAAGAAAACAAGAGAAATCTAAGACAAGATTTCAATTTTGACAACTATGAAGTAACAGGAGAAATATAAGTGAAAATTCTAGCAATTTTAATTTCCACATGTATTTCCCTTTTATTTTTTTCTTCAACTGCCCGAGGGCTTGAACTCAGGGCCTGAGCAGTGCTGGCTTCTTTTTCCTCAAGGATATCACTCTAACATGTGAAACACAGCGCCACTTACAGCTTCTCTATATGTGTGGTGCTGAGCAATCGATCCCAGGGCTTCATGTAGGTGAGGCAAGATCTCTACCATGAAGGCCACTTTTTCAGCCCCACATCTATTTCTTAAAATCAAAAGGAAAACCTGATTTATGAAGATAACAAAGCAGATAACGTTTTTATTCTGTTGGAGTCATTGTTCTCTCTACATCTTCTTCTTTTTACTAATACAATGAGAGCAATGCGAGTGGCATTTGGAGGGCTCGTGTAAGTAGCAACCGACTTGGACATTTGAACTGGGGACATGGGGAAGTGCTCTTGATACTCTGGAGACTCCAGACAACTCAGAATTGCAATGCAGAGGAGATGTAATGGGCAGGACAAGTAGACTCCCAGGAAGGAAGCCTATCAGTGTTTTCTACTCTCTGAGCTTTACAATCACCCACACACTAACAGGCATCTGTTTTGTGTAATATAGCCAGTGAAAACTGATTTCTTAATGTGGAATAAATTTGTTTACCTAAAACTGAAAGTTCTTAGAGTGAAACAAACGTAAGAGCAGGAAAAACCAATTTGCTGACTGCATTTTGCTTGATTTTCCAATCCAATCCTACTCCTTTCTTAGAAAGTAAATAAGAGGCTTGAGGTCATACAGCTATAGTAAACCAAATGCCACCTGAGGTTCTGAACATCTACATGGGGGTAGGGAAGAGAAGCTCTTCCCTGGGTGCCAGAACACATTTACACCCTTGTTCTATAGCACAGAAATATTTCACACATTGCAAAATAAAGTGGCAGCTTTGAAGTTCTTATTGATAATTTACAACACTGTAGAGAACAAATTCTCCAAAATCCAAGGCCTGTACTTACTTTATCTTTCAAATTCAAGGCTGACACACTATAACTTGAGCTGTCCTCCACTCTTTCCTACTTGAACTGTGGCTCTGGGACTTGAACTTGGAGTCTGGGCCTTGATCTCAATTTGAGGGTTAGGATTTGAAGTCAGGCTTGCACCTTACTCTGAGGCCTGGGATTTGAGCTGGAGGTCCTGGAATTGCACTCAGGTTGTGAGCATGAACTCGGTCCTTTGCCTTGAATTCTGTCTTGGGCTGGGTATTCACGGCCTGGGACTTGAACTCGGTGTCTGGGCCTTGAACACAGGGCTTGCCATTTGAACTCAGCCTGGGCCTTATCCTGATGCCTAGGACTTGAACTGGAGGCCCTGGAGCATGAACTCTGTCCTTAGCCTTAAATTCAGGCCTGGGATGCCAGCTGGTGTCCAAGGACATGAATTGGGTGCCTGGGTCTTGAAATCAGGGCCTAAGCCTTGAGACAGTCACTGGACTTCAAAGTCAGGTCCTGAAACTTCATCTCGAGTTCTGGGCCTTGATATTGGCCCATAGACTTTGATATCTGGGCTGGGCCTTGAAATTAGGGCCTTTACTTCAACTCAGAGCCTGGAACTGGAAGTTAGAGCCTGGAATTCAATTCCATGCCTTGGCATTGAAATAGGGGCCTGGGCCATGAACTTGGAGCCAGGGCCTTGAATTGGGGCCTAAGTCTTTAACTGGTATCATGGGACTTCAAGTTGGAACCCAAGATGGAACCTTGGGGTCTGGGATATGAACTCGAGCCAGACACTTCAAATCTGGACCTGGTAACTGAACTCAGCCATAGGAATTGAAACCCAGGCCTTGGATTTGAACTGGGGGCTGTTCCTTGAACTCATGGCCTGGGCCTTAAATTTGAGCCTGAGTTCAAATCGTAGTCTTGGAGATCAAGACTCAGGCCTGAGCTGAGGGCCCTCGTCCCAGAGTTCATGTTCCGGGTACTGAGTTCAAGTGTCCAGTGCATATTTCAAGCCCCATGCTGAGAGTCAAGCCAAGGCCTGAGTTAAGGTCCCTGCCCTGATTTCAAGACATAGGACTTGATTTACTAAGATTCCTGTATCAGCTGGCACATGCATAAAAAGGACCAAGGTAAACCAGCAGGCATAAGTGCATCTTGAGCTCAGGCATAGGAGTAGGCACACAAGCCAACATACCCAACAAGCAGCAGGATGCACACGTTCACCAGGAGGCACACTTCCTAAGTTAGGCCTGAAGAGGAGCCCCTGTGGAGCTCTTGATCACATTGCAGTGCTGCCTGCAGTTGCAGGGATTCAGGCCCAAGCACAAAGTACAGGTCATTGTCACATCGTTTTGCTCTTTAACAATTCTCTTCAATGACCAATGGCTGGGGTAGAGGGAGCCTTCAGTTCTAAGGGCTTCTACAGAGTAGAGGCCTAATGTGCTTACTTGTAAAATTCCAGAGTTCCTTGGAACTTAGGTGCCAAAAACAGAGGGCAGTGCTGAGCTGAGACCCATGATCTCGCTTCAGATCATGTTACCATCCATAACCTTGATGCTGAGCCAGCACAAATGCTACACTAGAACCAAGGACACAGTAAATCCCTGCTGCAGCATGAGAAATAAACCAGAGAGCCCCAGTACCAACGTACCAACACCTACACTCACAAAAATAGTGTAGAAACTCCATAAAAGATAGTCCATGTAAGTCAACACACTGATGTGAACCAGGAGAGCTTTCTGCACCAAATGGCCTGTGTGTACCTGGAGGCACATGCACATCAGGTGTGCCTTACAAGAAAGCATGTAGGAGCTTGTTCCAGAGGAGTCCTGGGGGAATCAGCAGACACCTGGGCACCTACAGACACATGGGCTCTTGAAGGTACATGCACTTCAGGAGGGACAAGAGCACTTCTGGTTCACACACCAGGAAGCTCACACTTATTAGCACTATGTGGTCTCCAGTAAGAGCATGCACAACTGGAGTTTCATGAGCACCAACAGGAACATAAGCCTAGGATGCAAGCTCAAACAAGAGGTGCGTGCAGCAACAGATGCGCAGAACGTGCATGAGCAACATGAAACCCACCTATATTAGCAAGTGTATATGCACCAAGAGGCTTGTGCACACTTGTTCTGAGGAGGCACATGGGCACGACAAGATGCATGTGAAACAACAGGCCCACATTCTCACATGGCCAGCAGTACCAGCAGAAACTGCAGCCCTGCACTCTCACACAGTACCACAGAGCCTAGAGCCACCAGCAGATCAAGTTACACAATGTGTCCACATGTTTGGAAAGGAAACAAAACATACAGTAGAAAAAGCATGTGGGGAGAAAGTTGCCCAACATCATCTGCCAAGAAGTGTGTGGGGTGAGGGGTTATTCTTGGATCCTCCAGACACACATGGATCAGCAGGGGATGCAGTGCAATTAAAAGATAGACTGCCCCAATACTAGCACCATGCACCCCCCCAAAAAAGAAAGAAAAGAAAGAAAAGAAATATGGCATACATGTCGCTATACACACAAGAAATCATGTGTGCAACAGCATGGCCAAGCATGTCAGCTTGCTCATGTCCACCAGGGTGCATTCACATGGCAAGAGGCCTGCGGGTAGCAGCATTTGCAAGTACATCAGGAGACCCAAGAGTAGCATTAGGGGCAAACTCACCATCTTTTGCTGTGAAAATCTGAGGAATGGAAACCCCACCTCTGCTGACATCATTGTCATGCAGGCAAGCCCCAGGGGAGCATGGCACCAGGTGGTTGGGCAGTGGGTGGCTTGGGGAGGTTGGCCACCAGATTATAGAGTGGGGAGGGCTATTCAGGGAGAGGAAGAATTCAGGGAGGAAAGGGAGGTGGCAAGAGAGGCCTCCCAGAGTGGAGTGGAGTGGACAGGAGAGGCGAGAGGCCTGCCTAGAGCCCTACAGAGCGGTGTGGCTTGCCCAGAATCTCATGAGAGGCCTGCAGAGAGGTCTGCACAGAAGAAAGAGGCCTACTAAGAGGCCTGCAGAGCACTAAGCGACTTGTGGGGAGAGGAGAGACCTGTGGAAAGGAAGAAAAACCTCACCCCCTTGGAGGCTGTTACTCCTCCTGAAGTAGCAAGAGAGAAGGCAGTTACACACTAATAAATCACCTTGTCACTTTTAACCCTGCTTCCATTGATTTTCTCTCTTCCAGGACATTACAGTGCATGTGTGCCAAGAGACCCACGCTCAACACCACATAAATGTGGCTCAGGAGCTTGCCCATGAGGGCTTGTAGGGTAATGCACATGCACACCTGGAGTCCAATGCTCACCAGCATATGTATACACACCACTGGGGACTTGCTTGTGAGCATGAGCTCACCGGTGTGAACCAGCGTGTGCATGCACTCTATTCAGAACATGTGCATCAGGAGGTATCTTGGTACCAGCTGGCACATATGCAGCAGGAAGTTAAGGCTGATGAGGTTCATGCATGCACATCTGGAAGTATAGTCACACAAGGAAGAAATTTTTATTTTTTTTTGGCCAGTCCTGGGACTTGGACTCAGGGCCTGAGCACTGTACCTGGCTTCTTTTTGCTCAAGGCTAGCAATCTGCCACTTGAGTCACAGCGCCACTTCTGGCTGTTTTCTGTACATGTGGTGCTGGGGAATTGAACCCAGGGCCTCATGTATACGAGGCAAGCACTCTTGCCACTAGGCCACATCCCCAGCCCACAAGGAAGAAATTTAGGATTGAGGATGAAGATCTTTGAGCCAGACCCACTTGTATAGTGAAATCAAATTCAGCAAGATAATGGCCCCCCTCAAAATAAAAACAACAACAAAAAAGAATTTTTAGAAGAATCCTCTAGAAACAACAGCTGCAAAACATTGAAGGTTTTCCTGGATTGGTTACACACTCTGGTGGACAATTGGTGGTGGACTCTAGCATAATTGCTTTCTGTAAATGGAGCTATACCCTGCCATCTGGTGGACACAAGGGGAAGAGCAATCTTGGGCCTCTTCATAGTCATTCCCCTTTTAAATTGCTTTTACCTTTGCCAAGGTATAATCAAGTATGAGGAGCAGGAGATTCCTAATCCCCTTTAATCAAACTTGGTTGCTGCCCTTTAAGAAGCAAACTTGGTTGCTGTCCTGTTGGTTTACACTAACTGGGTTCCCAGAACTCTCTCGGAAAAAAAAAAAAGTATTTAAATATAAGCAGATGCATATCAAAAGAAATTAATATTTAACATATGTATGTCACTATATTAATAGTAATTGTACTAATAATGTTAATGATATAGTTTGTTATGTTAATATAAAAATCAAATGTCACTCAGTTAAAAAAAAGAAAATTTGTTCTTAATAAATTAAAGCCTTATTTGATTGGAAGAAGCACATCATAGGAGAGATTTAACAGAGTATAGAAATACATAGGAAAATGAAACAAGTACAGTGACTTTTTTCCTAAAATGATCCCAAAACAATAAAAGAAAAGCACTACTGATACAACAGCAAATTCATTTCTCATTTCTGTGGACCCTTGTCAATACCCTGTGGACATGCACAGTCATAATTGCCTGATTAAAACTGGACATCATGGGAAATGAGATCTCTGGTGTCACTCTGTGGCTAGGAAAGGAAGAACATCATAGAGCCTACTCATATTATATTGTGCTTTCAACATGTTTCATCGAGGAACACCATCTAGATGTGTGCTGGTAGCTCCCAAATGTTATCCAACTATTCAGGATGCTGATAGTTGCGGATCTTTGTTCAAAGACAGGCCTGCATTAAAAAATGTGGCTGAGAGCTTTAATTCTAATTAACCACCAAATTCATGGAAGTGGAGCTGAAAAATAATTTGTAGAAGCAACTCAAATTCAGTATGAGACACTCAGCTTAACAGAAGATTAATCTCCACCCATCAATTTTCATTATGATAAAAGCCACTTTAGGAAGTGAGACAGGGTAGGTAAAATGTCTCCTGAAAACTGTACTTATACTGTGTTTATAGGTGAAAGCCTTCCATATCTGCCCAGGTGAAAATAGCCTTAATTTTTAAAATCTGGTTATTAAAAGTTGTGGTCCTGAATATTAGTCAAGGACCACTGCCAAAATCATTCTTAAAAAACAGTTACGTTTTCAGAAATATTTTGGACCCAATTTGCCCTCCAATCCTACTTTAAAGATTTAAGAACATATCTACATATAAAAAGACAGGCCAATGAAGAAGAATGTGGAGGGTAGGTTCTGAATGATGGGAGGCCATTTGTCCCTCAGACTTTGGGAAGGACCAAGATAGACTAGCTACATAAAGCTACATAAAGTGACATAAAGCTAACTACACTCCTAACAGGTAATTATGATATTCCTAACCTACATAGTCATGCAAACAGCTCAGTGACTAGATGTGCAACAGGGACCCTTTAACCTAAACATTGTGTAACAACTCTCATGGGAATCAAAGCTAGGAAAAACTCCCTAAGAAATAGGGACAAATAGATTTCACAACAATTAAGCCTCTTGTATCTGTGCAGAAGTGCTTTGTATTTTACCTAGATACCTTGTCCAGGTGGGTAGAGGCTTAACATTCTAGAAGAGAGATAGTCTCGAGAGTGGTAAAAACGGGAGATAGTCCATGGTTGATATTACCCCCATTTGGCTTACACACCTCTATGGGATCTCATAAAGTCTCAAATATAAATTGGAAGTACAATGTGTTTACAAGCCCCAAAGTTCTGACCAAGTAAGAACATTCAGTAGGACTCTAAAAGAAAAAAAAAAAAACCTGAACAAAATAATTTTGAAACTGGTGCAAAATAGACCACTCTGCTCCCCCTTATTTTCTTGAGGATAAAGTATGTACCCTATTAAGAAGGGTTTTTACCTGTAAAAATCATGTATGATAGATAACCCCCACCCTTCTTAGATTTCAGGAGAAATTAGAATTAGACCTCCATAACAATTGCTTTGCCTACATACCTACAGGCTTTGCAGTCTACCTATCAAGCTCTCCTCAAGGGGGTTATTGATGCACTTCCAGTTGCTTCCTCTATTTCTGTACATTCCTTCCATCCCAGAGATTCAATGTAGCTCAAAATATTTGCTGCCCAGGGACATAGTCTAACCTGGAAGGGACCATACACTATCAACTTGACCACCCCTATGGCACTAAAGGTCAAAGGCATGGCTATATCATTTCCAGCTAAAGAAAAAGAAACAGAATGAAAATTCCAGGGTTCTCAAGAACCCTTAAAGCTAAGACTTTTGCATGGATGATGACTCTTTTGGGGACTTCAGTAGTATCTGGGAACCCCATAAGTCAGTAATAGAAGAACTGAGAAATAACATTACTGGGGATTTCTTTACATACTCAAAGCCAGGGTAAAACAGTGACCCTAAATAAAGACTTATGCTTCCTTTTCTGGGACATCATCCAGACAGGACCTGGAAGGTTGGAGAAGAGGTTTGAATAGATGGAAATGGAGGGAATGTGCTTGTGACTAATAAAAGTTATGTATATAAAATTACAATAAAATGAAATTACATATTGTAAAATCTATGTATGTATGTCAAGGTACAAAACTATCAGTCATACATATTTCAAATATTTCTTCCCATGCTGAGTATGTAAAACATTCACTTCCACTGAGGGGAACCACTTGGATGGAGACATCCTTCTAAGTTTTAGGCAGAATTCCACCTCTTCCTCCATGGTCCTTGAAATCTAGAAGAGGTTAGACCCTAGGTGGATATGTCAGTATCAATTAGGACTTGCTTACTGTCACTTAAGGACCCCTCCACTACTCTTCAGTTTGCAATAATACAATTGTAGTAATTATAGATTTACAGCATTTTATAAAGTACTAACCATACCTGGTTTACGTGTATAAATGGGGTAACCAGTTGTGCCTCCTCCCTTATGTTAAAGCATGCTCCCACTCTAAATTCCAAAGTATAGTCTACTCTTCATCTTCCTAATTCCTGTAGAAGAGAGTCCAATCTGTGTATCAGTACTATTGAGACTAAGAGTTCTCATGTCAACTGCAGTTGGATCTGAGGCACTTGTAAAAGGAGACACAAACCAGTTAAAGTGTTCACTCAGCCACTTACAATGGCCACCGAAAAATCTGTTGCTTGAGAGACAAGCAGATTCTTTAGCTAACATGGTCCTGCAGAATTGAAGTGGCCTGAATCTTCCTTTCTCCAACAAGAGGGTCTATATCTGGTTGTGGTAAAAAGTTGTTATTTTCATGCAAACAATTCAGAGGTCATAAGGAATTATCTAACTATGCTGTTAAAAAATACAAAACTAAACAGGAAAAAGAATTGGTAAGGGAGAGGATGGTTCCAAAGTTGGTTTCATTGGTCATCTTAGATAACTTACACACATCTGGGCCATTCTAGATCAGCATGATCTGTTACTCTTGGCCATTACAAGTGGGACTCATAAAAGCTGAGTGTTGGTGAACTAAATTGGATAGTTGGAGCCTAATATGGGAAGTCTATCACCAGTATTTGAGGATGACAATAAAGATTCCTATAATGTGCCTTAATTTTGGCATCTTGTGCTTTCTGGCTGATTCTGATACAAAATGAAGACATTCCTGTTAGTTCAACCACACAGCTTTAATGAGGTATGCAGTTGTTGGTTATCAACTGTGAATTTATGGATAAAGAGTTTTGTAATTCCCATATGCCCTGATTGCTGCAGGTTAAATTACAGTAAGTCTGAGATGGCAGGCTTTGTTTCTTCACTGCTTGAAGCAGAGGAGATGCTTCTCTGTGATCCTGCCTCACTCTAGGTGAGGATGCTTCTCCCTTGGAAGAGCTGTTTCTCTCTTGGTGAAAGTTCTACCTCCTAGGAGGAGCTTCCTCATCCTAGGCACATTTGTGTATTCCACAAGAGAGGCATGATGCAAAGATATCAGGTTCCTTCACCATCCTCAAGCCTTAATGCTGATCTTGGCATCTTGATGGAGGAAAATGGTGGAGGAGCAGCAGATCCCTATCTAGGCTTTTTACAAAAACCCACTTTTATGATTCTAGAGAAAGTTCCACACCTAGAAACTTACATCAAGTAAGTCATGGTAGTATAGAGATTCTGGCCAAGGAGAAAAAAATCTAGGTAGCTGGCTTTAGGAAAGAGATTTGAGTTCCTGGGGGCTTCCCACCACTACTCTGGCTGAGTGTGACTACCCACTCACCTACAGCACAACATTGGTGATAAGGAGAGAAATGCTTTAGACTGGTGGCAGAGAGACACGGATATCAGGAAGATTGTGGATGGCCCGTAAATCCAGAGGAAAGCATGTATAGTCCCTCAAAAGACATTCTCTTTTGCCACAGAACAACACTGGAAATGTAGCACTTCACCTATCACCTGAGAAAAACAATTCCATCTTTAACTCTGGCATAGACCTGGCCAGACCAGATAGGAGATATTCAGGGCAGGAAAAGCAAGGGTGAAGGGGCCATCTTTGAAAGGGGCAAAGGAATCTGAGGAATAAGCACCAGTATGGATCAGGAGAAGTTCTCTCGATTAGGTGGGAGAAATTTCCCCTAGGTGCATTGTTTTAGCCTTAGAAAAATACAGCTAGAGGCCACTCCACCGCACTGCCAATATACAGGAGTTTTTTTTCTTTTAAATCAAACAAAAAGCAGATATTAGCTTTTGGCTGGATGAAAGAACACCTCAGCAAAAAGACTGGAAGAAACCACGGCCGGAAGACCAGTGTCCCCTGTTACAGAGGGCATTCACCTCCTACCTGCAAGCTTCAGGGACCACACACTGGGAGGAGGCTCAGAGCAGAGCTGGTGACTGCAAACTGTAATTCCGTGAAACTAGCCAAGCCTCAGGAAAACACAAGATCACAAGGTAACCAGAGGTTACATTAAAAACTGGAAGAGGACACAGGACAGACACAAGACATCCTAAGCAAAGAATACTTCAACAACTATAACTTTTTAGCTTTTGTCTAATTTTTTCATCACTTTTACATTTTATTTTTTATTTTTAAATTTTAATCTTTTTTTTTTTACTAGTTTTTCACATTCCCCCCACCTTTCACTTCTTCTTTGTTTTACTTCTGTCTCCTCTTTGTATTTTTAATTTTTATTCTTTTTTGTCACTTCACTTTATTTTTTAACTCAGATATTTTACATTTTTATATTCTTCTTATTTTTCTTCCTTATCCTTAGGTCAATAGATGACAGCATTAAACAGGCTTCCTTCCCTATTGAGTACAAAAAAATTCAGATATCAGATAGCAGAAACCTTTATATCTCAAGCTCAGTACCCTCAAATTTAGCAATATTATTCCACACCTACACAGTTCTTCATTTGTTTGTTTTTTATTTTAATTTTTTAAGTTTCTTATTTTCTTTTCATGATTACCATTGGGTTTTTTTTTTCTGTTGTTCTATTGTCATTGAGCATTTTCATGTTGGTTTTCTTATTTTTTTTTTTTACTCTTTTTCACTTTTTCATTTCACTGACATTAAATCAAAATGATAATCTCACTGTTTCCTTTACTCCCTTCATTTCGCTACCCTTAATATCATCTCCTCCTATATTTACTTCTAAGACCTCCCTACTCCATTGATCCCTGGTTATTGTCAAACTAGACAGAGGACATCTTTGTTCAAACTGAGTGAGTCAAAGTGGTTCGTAGAACAATCAGTCCAGATAGAAATAAATGTAAGAAGAGATTCTTCATGGTTATAAGCATATATAACCCAACTGCTAAATACAGGACTCATGGCTGGTTTTATCTTAAGGTGTATGCTCTGGGGACACTAAATCTGTTTTTACATACAAAAAAGGAGAGACAGAATTTACCTGTGTATGATCATGAATCTGTATGATCTGTACAATCAGACTTGGTCAGATTTGACTCAGGACATAAATCATGTTCTGGTGTGTTTTGGGTTTGCTTTCCTATCCAAATGGACAGAAGAACCACAAGTAAAGTGGCAAGTCAGGGAATCTCCAACCCCACTCAGAATAAACAGGAATCAGAGCAGTCATTCAGAGACCTAGAGGAACAGTCCTCAAAATGCTCTCTACACATGCTGCTATAAAAAATGATAAATGAAAAGTTTGAATTGCTTCAGACAAGTTTTCTAGAATGTGAGGAGACAAACCAAAGATCAATACATGGGCATGAGGAGACTCACCAATGATTAATATGAGAATAAGATGAATCCAACCAAAAATTAATAGAGAAACTTATGTCTTCAACACACAGAAAGCTAAATGAAGTCCAACAGAAGGAAAAAGAGTCCTATGAAAGGAAATCTACTCAGCTAAAAGATTTGTGAGACAGCACTCAGAACCAAATTAATGAAGTAAAGAAGTCTATACAAGATCTAAGAGAAAACAATAGCAGAGAGGTGGAAGCTATCAAGAAAGAATAATTGGAAGAAAGGGAGATTAAAAAAATACATAGTTTAGAAATCAGACTGGATAATGCAGAGAATTGAGTGTCAGGTATTGGGGCTAGCCTGGAATTTATGGAAACAGAACAAAAATATACAAAACCAAGCCAAAAACCAAGAGAGACTGTTTCAGGAGCTCCAATATATAACCAGAAAGCCAAAATTAAGGCTAATAGGTATTGAGAACCTACAGAAGGAAGTTAATGGAATAGGCATTTTGTTTAACAGAATAGTAGCCAAGAACTTCTCAAATATCCAGAATAAGCCCATTCAGTTGGGAATAATTAGCAAAGGTTTAGGCAAGTCACAGCAGAGGATCACAAGAGGCCAATAGCTATACCCTTATGATCATATAAGATGGTGCTAAGTGAAATGAACTTCATGTTATGGAAACGATTGTTATATCACAGTTGTAACTACTTTCAACGTCCCATCTGTATCTGTAGCTTCTACTATTGATGATGTTCTTGTATCACCTTCCTGTGGTTGTATCTACACTATCTCTGTAATCTTATCTGAGTATATTGGAAACCATCTATACTGGTATTAAAACTAGGACATTGAAAGGGAATGCCAAAATCAAGAGACAAAGGGTAAAAAAAGACAAACAACTACAAAAGCAATACTTGCAAAACTGTTTGGTGTAAGTGAACTGAACACCTCATGGGGGGAAGGGAAAAGGGAGGGGAGGAGCGAATGAGGGACGAGGTAACAAACAGTACAAGAAATGGATCCAATGCCTAACGTATGAAAATGTAACCTCTCTGTACATAAGTTTGATAATAATAATTTGAAAAAAAAAGTCCATTCAGATACAAAAAGCTTTTAGAACCCCAAACAAACCAGACCAGAATAGGAAATCGAGTTGATGCATTGTAATCTGGAGATGATAAATAGAGTCCAAGGAAAGGATGCTTAAAGCAGCCAGGGAGAAAACAATCACATATAAAGGAATTAGTCCAGATTTCTCAGCAGAGACCATAAAAGCAAGGAAAACCTGGAGTGGGGTATGGTATAACCTACAGAAAAATAACTACCAACCAAGAAGACTGTGCCCAGCCAAACATCCACAGCCAAATGCCAAGTAAAAACCTTCCACAGCAATGAAAACCTGAGACAATATATCTCCACCAAACCAGAATTACAGAAAATCCTCTAAGGTGTCCTACTCATTGAAAATCAACAGGATCACAATACTGGCATAGAAATGAACCATAAATAGAAAACAGGTTATTAGAGTAAGAAATGGGAAGTAATGGCACAAAAATCATATGGTAATGAAAGGTATAAACACCTCTCAGTACTAACTCTCAATATTAATCTATTTTACTCTCCAACTAAATGACATAGACTAAAAATTTGGATCAAAAAAATCAAGATCCACTTTTCTGGTTCCTTAAAAAGACACATCTTGCCAACAACAAAGACATATTCTGAAAGTGAAAGGCTTGAATAAAATCAATCAAGCATCCTAAACATCTATACACCAAATGCTGGACCACCCAACTTCATCAAACCAACACTATTGACTCTAAAACACATATTGATGCAAATACATTGGTTGTCGAGACTTTAACACAATAATGTCAACTCTGAACAGAGATCAACATGCCTAAAACAGAGCAATGAAATTTCAAATCTAAACAATTACATAGACCCTTTAAATTGAACCAACACCTACAGAATATTCCACCCAGCAACACCAGAATATACAATCTTTTTGGCAGCACAAGGAACATTCTTCAAAATAGATCACATTTTAGGTTTTAAAGAAAACTGTACAAATTCAGAATATTGAAATCATTCCCTGCATTCTCTCAGACCACATGGAATAAAATTAGAGCTCATCACAATAAGCCACCATAGAAAATCCTGCATCATGTGGAGACCGAACAACACATTTCTGAACTGCCAGTGGGTCATCAAAGAAATCAGAACAGAAGTTCAAATGCTTACGGCATTTAACCAAAATCAGCATATAAAATACCAGCTCCTTTGGGACACAGCAAAGGCTGTATTCAGAGGTGAATGTATAGGTCTTAGTGCCTACATCAACCAACTAGAGAAATCCTAATTCAACAAGGTAACAAAGCAACTAAAGGTCCTTTTTTTTTTTTTTTTTTTTTTTTTTTTGCCAGTCCTGGGCCTTGGACTCAGGGCCTGAGCACCATCCTTGGCTTCTTCCCACTCAAGGCTAGCACTCTGCCACCTGAGCCACAGCGCCCCTTCTGGCTGTTTTCCATGTATGTGGTGCTGGGAAATCGAACCTAGAGCTTCATGTGTAGGAGACAAGCACTCTTGCCACTAGGCCATATTCCCAGCCCTAAAGGTCCTTTAAAAGGAGCAATAAGCCAAAACTTAACCAATAGAAGAAAGCAAATAATTAAAATTAAATCAAATTTACATCACTTACAGTCTAAAATAAAACATAGAACGAGTCAAGAAAACAAGGAATTTGTTCTTCAAAAAGATTAACAAAATGAAAAGGCTTCTAGCACACCTTAGCCAACAACAAAGACAGCACACCCAAAAACACAAAATCAGAGATGACCCTAGGAACATCATCACAGATAAAACTAAGATCCAGAATAAAATGGAATATTTTGTAAAACTTTGTGCTAATAAATTTGAGAATCTGGAAGTAATAATAGATTAATTCATAGCAAAAATTGGTATGCCCAAACTTAACAAGATTTAAACCTCCTAAACATAAATATATCAAACAAAGAAATAGAAACAGAAATAAGAGATCTTAGGAAAACAAGAGTCCTTATGGATTCAGCGCAGAATTCTATAAGGCCTTCAAAACAGAACTCATGCCAATATTTCCCAAATTCTTCAATAAAATTGAAAGTGAAAATTTGCTACCAAACACATTCTATGATGCCAGTATAACCATTATCCCCACACCAGACAGAGACTCATCAAGGAAAGAGAACTTTAGACCCATTTCTTTGATGAACATCAATGCAAAACTTCTCAACAAAATTCTGGTCAATTAACTTCAACAAGTCATAAAAGTCATGCAGTATGACCAATGTGGATTCATCCAGGGACGCAAAGCTGGTACGATATACACATCAATTAAACTAATTCACCACATCAATATGAATGAGGTCAAGAATCAAATGCTTGTTTCTTTATACTTGAAAAAAAAAAGATTTTGATAAAATCCAGCTACTCTTTGATAATGAAAGCTTTGGAGAAACTAGGATTCCAGGGAACAGTCCTGAATATAATAAAGGCTGTCGATGAAAAGCCTACATCTTGCATTATACTTTATGGTAAAACGTTAAAGCCATTTCCTCTAAAACCAGGAGCAAGACAAGGATGTCCACTCTCTGCACCTCTTCAAAATAGTACAAGAATTTCTAGCCAGAACAATAAGGCAATAGACAAATATAAAGCAGATCCAAATAGTAAAAGATGATGTTAAACTCACTTTACAGATGACATGATCCTGTATGTAAAGAACCCCCTAGACTCTATTCCCGAGTTGGTTGAGCTGATTTGAAGCTTTGGCAAAGTAACCAGATATAAAATAAATCCTCAATAATCAATTGCTTTTCTCTTTGCCAACAATCTGAAGACTGAGGCTGAAATCAGAAAAGCAACTCATTTTGCAATAGCCTCAAAAAAACATAAAATTCTTAAGAATATCCTTAGACAAAGAAGTGAAAGACCTCTATGGTAAGAATTTTAATCACCTGAAAAAAGGAATAGCAGAATTAAGGAAATGGAAAACTCTCCCATGCTCATGGATTGCTAGAATTAACATTGTGAAAATGGCAACATTGTAAAAGGCAACCTGTCTACAATTTTAATGCAATACCCATCAATAACCCATCACCATTTTTAATGAAAACAGGCAGCAGTCCAGAAATTCATATGGAACAAGAAAAGATCCTGAATAGCAAAAACAGCCTTAAGCAGAAAGAACAGTGCTGAAGAAATTTCAATACCAAACTTCATGCTGTATTATAAAGCTATGCTAATAAAAACAGGTTGGTATTGGCAAAAGGACAGGCCTGAAGACCAATGGAATAGAACTGAAGACCCAGAAATGAACCCAAAGAACTATGCCTACTTAATCTTTGATAAAGGAGCTAAAAAGAGGATGGAAGAAAGGCATCCTCTTCAAAAAGGCTGGCCAAACTGGTTCACTGCCTGTACCAAACTACAAATAGATCCTTATATGTCATCCTGCAACAGAATATATTCCAAATGAATCGAAGACCTCAAGGTAGAATCAGATACTCTGAAAATTTTGCAAGAAGAAATAGGAGAAATACTTGGGCTTTTTGGCACTGGGAGAAAAGTTAATAAAAACCCATACACAACAAAATAGAGAAAAGATGGACAATGGGATTGCAACAAACAGCAGAGCTTCTGCTCAGAAAAAGACAGACTTGAAAGGTAAGTAGAAAGCCCCAAAATTAGGAGAAGATCTTTACTGCCCATACAACAGACAAAGGCCTCCTGTCTAAAATATATGTAGAATTCAAAAAACTAAATTTCTCCAGAACCAATCCTCTGAGAACCAACTGCCCCCTTAACAAATGGCTAAAGACCTCAAAAGAGACTTCTCTGAAGAGAAACTGAGAATGGCCAAGAGACACATGAAGAAGTGCTCAACATCAAGGGTACTTTCTCTGACATTTTGCTCATGGTTAGGTTCCTAATATTGTACCACAGTCCCACTTTTTGCTGTTTACTGATTAACTGGAATAATAGTCCCACAGAATTTCCAGCCTAACCTGGCTTACACTCTTAATTCTCATCAGACTCCGGAGTAGATACTGTGTGAGGCACTGATGCCTGCTCTAGAATTATTGTTGATTTAACAAAATCCCTGCTGCCTCACCACACTTTGAAAGTAAGCTGCCCTCATTTCCTCCTGGAAAATCTATGTCACTACATGTGAAATCTCTACCTCCTCATAGTATTCATAGAAGAGTACAAACTTCTTGACAGTGGTCAAAGAAACTGGTGAAAGCTCCCGAGTCTCCAGAGGGCCGTGAGTTGGTGACGACCCTGGTCAGGGGTTAACCTGAGCTCAAATTTGGCCCTGCAAGAAAATTACTCATTGAAAGAAGGAAGAAATGAGGTGAGATGAGCAGGTACATTTTGGTTTCCTTTAATGTGAGGTTGACTGGATTTGTGTGAGGCAGCTTCTAAACAATGACTCAGGCAGGAATTTCTAAACAACCAGGCATGAGTAAGTGAACATTGTTGTCATTGGTGGCTCCTTGATTTGTGGCCACTCTTTCTTCTTGAGGAAAATTATAAATAAAATTCACTAGACTAAATCATTAAATAGAAAGTTAACTACATTAAAATATTAAGCTCTTGCTGGGAATATGGCCTAGAGGTAGAGTGCTTGCCTCAGGGGCATGAAGCCCTGGGTTCATTCCTCAGAACCATGTATATAGAAAAAGCCAGAAGTGGCTCTGTGCCTTAAGTAATGGAGTGCTATCCTTGAGCAAAAAGAAGCCAGGGACAGTGCTCAGGCTCTGAGTTCAAGCCCTAGAATTGGCAAAAAAAAAATTAACTAGAGGAGAAAACACTTGGGGCTGGGGAAATGATATGATTACAAACAGGGATAGTAGCTTTACAGGTAGATTAACAACCTGTTTGTCAGCTATATTGGCCTGATGATTTCTCTGAGACATAGTTGAATTAAGTTTCTGATTTTCCTTCCAATTGATAATAGCTAAATAACTCTTTTGAGACATTCAAGTTCCCATAGGGCTAAGGCTACTTGTTTGTTTTTGCGACTGTTTCCTCTTGTGAATACTACTTGTATTCCTAAGAAACAAACATATGCACATGTATGTCCATGTATGATATCACTTTGAGTGTTTACTATTACTTTTGTGTCCAAGTAGTGAGTTCCACCTATTGGGGCAGTTTGCCTGGGGTAAAGACAGGACCAGATAACCTTGTCCGGTGTAGTAGCCAAGGCTTTTGCCACTAGTCTTCCATCCTGAACCATACTGCTTGCATGAGTAAAAAAAGTCAATATTGGTGATGCACAAGGCATTGTGAATGGGCTGTTTAAGATCAATCAGGCATCAGAAATCCTTGCTGGGAGCCTTTAGGTCATCATCAAGATGGAGCTTCTCTAGGTGTTGAATTGGAGCTGGAGATGAACCAGGGAAAAAGAGTGTTCTGGCTCAAAGTGTGAGTATTAGACATCCATTATCCACTGGCATGCCCAAGTCTCAATAGTATTGGGGTTTGTCACTGTCAATTTTTACCCTACTGGTATTTGGTTGGCTAATTTTACTAAGAGCTAAGTCATCACCAGTTAGTCGGTCAGATCTCTTGGTATCTAAGCCCAATAGTTGGTCCCACAATTGAAGAGTATAAATAATCAATGTATTTGCAATGGCCCAAACATCATGTTCAACCAGATGGGAAAGGTTTGTAGATCATCATCAAAGATTTGGATTATCAAAGCTGGAGCACTAACCATTAGCATCTTGAAGTCCTGAAGGGAAATTTCCTCCTGATCTTTCCAGAAGCTGTTTGGAACCGGAGACATGGCACAGTAGTTCTGTTTAGTACTCTCACTAATTCACAAGATCCACACAATACAGCATCCTTCTGTGCCCAGAAAATCTTGTGCCAATTTCTTTGGAAATGGAATTCAGGTATAAAGTAATGATCTTTGCAGGCTGAAGAGAGGGATCTGCTCTCAGAACAGAGGTTGTTTCCTAAAGAAGTAACCTGAGAGAGGCAGATTTATGTCTTTTCACATGACACTATGTAGTATGGCTGATGAAGAAAGGGTGAGTTTCTTTCAGACGTCTGAGCACATCTGCTGCTGACAGGAGAAAATTGTCTTAATACTGAGGGTGATTTAGGTTTGGGTGTTGTTCTTGAAACTCTCATAAGTCCTGTTTGAGATCCTCCTCAAATATGGTGGGAGAGTTTATACATGTTTTCAGGACACCAGTCCATTTTAGCTGCTGGGTTGCCTACATCAGTGGGTCTGCACACTGGCCTGCTTAAAAGGCGATCTAAATTTAAACTCCCTACAAACTTGGATGAATGAAGCCAAACAAAAGCTACCAAAAATTCTTCATGGTAGGCAGTTAATGAGGAGACAAGAAGATTTGGAGGTTTATTTGTTTCATTTCTCCACTTCACAGAGCCCTATAAACTTTTAAGTCAATCTTGGGCTCCCAAAATGACTGTTACCCTTATCTTAGTAGACTCACTTCTTTAATTAAAATAAGGGACAAACTCCTACACAGGGTCCTATAATTGATGATCCTGACAGCATGTATCTCCCCATCCCTTTGAGAACCATGGTTAAAACAACAACAACAACAAATGTTTCACTCCAAAGCATGTCAAGTTGTCTTGTTACTACTATGAAAATGCATACACTCTGCTGTCTGAAGAAGAACTTCTTCATATAGTGTGTCTCTCTGCCTCAACAAAGGTCTTACATTAGCCAATGGCTGTGGACATAATTCTCTCTATTGATGGCTTTGGCAAAAACAACCTGCACATTGAAAAAAAGAAGAAAAAGTGACTTACTTGAGCATATCAGTCTGCCTAGGGGGGCAGAAGTGTCAGCTGCTATGGTAGCTCAAAGGCCTATTTCTTTTCAGGCAGTTAATATAAGGATGTGATGCACAGTATTTTCTTTTTGCAATGCAAACTATAGAAAAACAACATTTATCAGTGTACATTATGGTTAAGGAGCTGTTTTTGCTTCTTACTGTATAAACCTGAGTATTAAAATAATACATTTAATACCCATATTCATTCCCATTTTGGAATCCCAGGACCTCTGACAAAAAGCAATTAGCCTTTCAAAATGCCCAGCTTTCAAATTTACTTTTTATTCATCAAAAGTACCGAGCTCAAATAAAAGCACTCAATCTAGTCATAGTACAAGTTGACTAAATACTTACAGCCTACCCAAATTGCCAGTGATCTGCATGTATCTCTAAATAATTAGGAGTCAATCCCAGAGAATTACTTGACAATCAGATTTGGCATGACTCCTCATTGGAGACAGGTTTCCATTGATTTTTTTTTTTCATTTCCTGCAGGCCAGTGTTAAATACACAGATAAACATACCTGATCCCATTTATTCAACAGTTTCAACCATATGAGAATTCCACAACACCTTAAAATTGATAATGGATCTTGTTAGACCTCTCACAATTTTCCGCTCCCTTTACAGCCAGGGCAAGTTCAGCATCATTTGATATTTCTTGTGCCCACACAAATTCAAGCAGTTGTAGAATGTGCTTGTCATACTTTTAAAATCCTGTGTAAATAAATAAAAAGGGAGGAGAAGTCTAGGTCCTCTTGGAGATCATTACATAATATTTTATTTGCTAGAAAATAATTTAAATTGTGACAAATATGGGTTTGTAATATCTGAAAGGCATTTTCAAGCAACTGCTTTCCTTTCACAACATAGAACTGAGGAACTGATGAAAGACTTTTGGGACAATGAGTCCTAGACAGGGCCTTGTACTCCTATTACTGGGAGCAGGAGGCATGTTTATGTTCTATGTCCTGTAGCATGAGCATTGCTCCCTGACCACCATGTCAAACTATATCTTAAGGGAGAAAGACCACCTTTTCATTCTTCTGCCACAGGTGGCAAAGATGACTTTGCAAAACTCTGAACTGAAATCACCACTGAATATTTCTTGCAACCCCAAAATGGTGCCAGGTGTGGGCTGCAGCCAATTGAATGAACAGAACCAGAAGGAAAAGAAAACAATGTGGAGAGTAGGAGTTCCCTGGATACGTGAAAACCAGCTTACCTAGCAAGTCTATTTGTGTGCATCTTGTGTTATTGCTACTTACCTTTAGGCCAGAGATGGTAATATTCTAATATGGTAATATTCTAGACTCACTGTATTTAGAGTACTCCCATTTCAAAAAGTGACACCCAAATGTGTAGGGGTCTCAGAAGGACCTTTACTTAAATGAATTGACTGGTAGCAACAAATGAATGACAGTATTTTGTGTCTTCCTCTCCACACACTTTTTTTTTCTGCTTCAACCAGTCATAGTTGTACTCACATTATAATACAAGAGCATGTACATTATCACCATTTTCATGATAATAACCCCAGTTAATCTCAATTCACTCAGAGTATGGTATAAATGCTTCCCATCTGACTATAAACAGTACATACTTACTATCAAGTTTAGAGAACTGCCAGAGGGCAAATAATTTGAACCAAGAGTATTATATTATTGTGTTATTATACAGCTGTTTTGTGCTCTTCTTCTTTGACAACATAAAAAGAAAAACAAAATATACTTATTATTTGATGTATTCTTTACATTCTTAATTTATTTAATTTTCAATAGAGCATCTGTGTGGACAATTTTAGGCTTGGAAAGTCAGGCCTATCTTTCCCAGGCTGAGTTATTTAGGGCATGGTGACATTCATCAGCTGGCCCCATGGAGAGCCAGAGCCAAGCAGAACAGGAAAAGCTTCAGAGATGAAAAATGGGCTTTAAAAATCAAGACAACATGGGCTGGGGATATAGCCTAGTGGCAAGAGTGCCTGCCTCGGATACACGAGGCCCTAGGTTCAATTCCCCAGCACCACATATACAGAAAACGGCCAGAAGCGGCGCTGTGGCTCAAGTGGCAGAGTGCTAGCCTTGAGCGGGAAGAAGCCAGGGACAGTGCTCAGGCCCTGAGTCCAAGGCCCACGACTGGCCAAAAAAAAAAAAAAATCAAGACAACAGAAAATTCCAGTTTCTAAAGAGCAATAAATTATCAAAAACACTGAAATAGCTGTAGAAGCAGTAATGAAGTAATTCTAAGACAAAAGACAGTAAAAAATGAGTTGAGGATCATTAAAAAATATTTCAGAACTGAAGATCTCAAACATCTTTCCATGTCTATATGCTGCCCACCTCATCCCCCCAACATTAAGATTCCAGGCACATGGCATGCTGGTTCTGAGGATACTGCTCCCCTTGAAATAATGTCTGAAAACCAAAATGAGAAAACCTAAGTGTGTGATGATGGACCAGTTTTTCCTTCCCACTGTAATTTTCTTCAATCTCTTGAGAGGATCAGGACAAAACAAATTCAGTAGTCTCAGATTCCTAAATTAATCTTACCTCACTCACTGCTAATGTGGTCAAAAGGCTTTTGTATGATTAAGACAATGGGGTTTATACTGGTAGGACTTTAGGACACTGGTTCCTCTGTATTTGCTGTGAAATATGTTCATGGTTGGGAGGGGCCAAAACATCCATCACTGGACAACAGGACACACAGCAATCCCCAGCTCGTCTTTAAGGAACTAATTCTATTCAGGCAGGAACAAACACATAATTGTTTCACACATAAAATATCACTTGGAATTTAGGAACGAGAGGCATTTGGTTGAAGATACAATTCCATCTGTAGGAACTAACTTTTAATTAAGAGAAGAAAACACTCATAGGGTTGGGGCTTCTTATGTGATTCCTATGTCCATCTACTATGTTTGTTTGTTTTGATACCATTTACAGCTATGTTAATACAACTACCATCCCAGCCCTGGTTCAGGTATGGTCTTTTGTTTCAGAAAGTCCATCTGTCATATAGCTGGCTGCCATTGCTAAATCTGTTGTTTGCAGGGGCCTTGGACAAAGTTCTGGCTTTGCTGAGTAGCGTCCTCACCATTTCAGCTCTTTTTACATAGGGGCCAGGTGTCCTGCAGTCCTAGCCCTGGTACTATACAGTTTCTGTGGAAGAGGTGACTGCAGTGAAGCTGCTGGACTGCTTCCTCAAGTGTGTAATCTTTGCATACTGCACATTCTAGGCCCATCTCAACTTGTTCCTGAGTTACTGTCAATGTTGGAAGAGATGTGATCTTTTCCTGTGGCTGGTGGAGGCCCTGTGTTTGACACTTGTCCGAAAAGCTGCATTACACTGGCATCAGCCCTGTCTGACCGCGGGCATAGTCCCCAGGGTTTGAGTGCAGCATCCCACTACAAGAAAAAGGTGGGGGGGGGGCCTCCAAGATTTGTAGAATTTGCAAAGAGTCCTGCCAAGATCCGTTGTATGATCCCTTCAATAGCTGGAGATCTGTCAGGACGAGGACTTCCCTGAGACCTGTATCTCCGACTCATTGGCAGCTGTGGAGCCGTCTTGGTCCCACAAGTCAGTGTGAGTTTGGTGACCCCTCTCGTTGGCTCTATAATCGTGATCCAGTGGATTATGACTTAGAAATGGTCTAAAATCTTGGGAAACGTTGTGTGATCCAAATGGCCCTAGAGCTCGGCAAAATGTGTCGTTGTGCTATTGTCTATCCGGCTGCCACTACCACCTAGAAAACCGGAATCATCTGTCACTTCTTCAATAAAGCCTGATTCTCATCTGGGACTTATATATTCCGGTAGTTTGGGGATGACCTCGCCCTTGCAAAAGTGGCAGAAAAGCGGTGCGTGGTCACAGGGGCGCCCACATTGGCCCCGGCCCCCGAAGCCTCCGCCACTTTCCGCCTCCACCGCGGAGGGCAAGAGGGCAGCGGGCGCGACTCTCGCCAGGCCGCTCCTTGTGGCTGCACCGGCCGCTGCCGCCTCAGCGCGCCCTGCTGGCCGCTCCGGAGCCTGCGCCCGTGGGAGAGTTCATTCTGATAAATGTTTTTAATATGACCGATTGCACATCGGCACCGTGCCATTTGTTGTGTTCCTGTCCAAAGAGTACACTCCTTTGGTCTGCTGTGAGTGAATGCCTAGAGTCCTGTATCTATTTTTTCCTGTCCCAAGCTATCGTAAAACTCACTTTTGCATGGGAGCAAAACCATTGTCTCTCCCAGTTTGGCTTACCTCACTAAAAATGATTTATCTAGTCCTATCCATTCCCCTGCACATGCTATATTTTACTTTGTAATGGCAGTATAAAATTACATCGTGTATTTTTAGATCCACTTATCCATTGGAGGACATCTGGGCTCTTTCTCTAACTTGGCTAATGGGAATAGTTCAGCAGTGAACAAGGAGGTGCAGTTGTCTTCCCGTATGCTGGTTTGTGATGTTCAAGACAGATACCCAGGAGTGGCATGGCTGGGTCATGTGAAATGGGTACTTTGGTTTCTTCAGAAACCTCCAGCCTGCTGTCCGGAGTGGTTTTACTAGCGTTCATACCCACCAAAGGCACAATAGACTTCTTCTTTCCAGCACACCCCTGCCAGTATTTGTTGTTTTTGTTTGAATTCACAATGTTGGCCAAGAAAATTGAGGTGAGATGGAATCTCATAGGTATTTTGATGTGCATTTTCTTTACGGCCAGGAATGCTGAGCCTTTCCTCATGTGTTTCTTTGCCTTGTCTCTTCTTCTCTGAAGTCTGTCCTTGGCTCCTTTTAGTGATTGATTAACTTTGTTACTTGTTACTTTCTTGAGCTCCTCTATGTTTTGGATATTAGGCCTTCCTTAGATGTATTGGTGGTAAAGATCTCCTCCCACTCTGCTCTGTTGGTGGTTTTTCTAGTTCAGTATCTATATCCTTTGGCATGCAGAAAGTTATTTTGGTGAAATACCACTTGTCAAGTGTCTCTCCTGTCTGCTGTGTCCCTGAGACTTTTCAGAAAAGGTCCTGCACATGCCTTTGAGCTCACGTATTCCTTCTACTTCTTCTTGCAGAAATTGCAAAGTTTTAGGTCTGATGTTGAGGTGTTTGATCTACTTTGAGGTGATTTTAGTGCATGGAGACAAAGGGGGATCCACCTCTAGTTTTCTGCACCTAGATACCTACTTTTACCAAGACCAACTTTTGAAGAACCTGCCTTTTTCCCACTGTCTATACTTGGATACCCAGTCAATTATCAGGTAACTCTAAGTAAGTGTTTTATGTCTGACTCTTCTAGTCTGTTCCAGTGATCTCTTGGTCTACTTTTGGGGCAACAGCATGCTGTTTTTGTTAGTAGAGCTCTTTACTAGGGCTTCATGTCTGGAATTGTGATACCACCCCCATTGCCATTTTTCCCTAGAATTGCTTTAGCTATTGTAGTCTTTGCTGTTCCACATGAATTTTTAGTTTATATTCTCTATCTTGGTAAAGAACTACTTTCAGGGTTTGATGGGGAATACACTAGATTTCTAGATAATTTGTAACAGTACATGGGGATTGCATTAGATTTATAGGTAATTTATGGCCATTTTCCCACTACTAGTGGCTACCTCTTCAAGAATATTCTAACACTTTACAATTACTCATGTAGACTTTGATTCATTTCTTCAAATTTTTAGCATTTTTGCTATAAAGTCTTTCGCTTACTTAATTAGGTTTTCTCCCAGATAACTTGCTTGCTTACTTGGTTTTACTTTGTTTATTGAGGGAATTGAGATGGAGTTGTTTTCCTGATTTCCATCTCTGCTTGTATATGTTTGGTATACAGACGGTCTACGGATTTTTTTTAATGGATTCATGTATTGAGTATTGAGTAAGTTTAGTAAACAGATAAGCCATGATATAATAGGCAAATACAAACATTATGAGGATTTTAGATTTTTTAAGAGTAAAGTCTTATTCATTAAGAATAAAATACTTGGGGCTGGGGATATAGCCTAGTGGCAAGAGTGCCTGCCTCGGATACACGAGGCCCTAGGTTCGATTCCCCAGCACCACATATACAGAAAACGGCCAGAAGCGGCGCTGTGGCTCAAGTGGCAGAGTGCTAGCCTTGAGCGGGAAGAAGCCAGGGACAGTGCTCAGGCCCTGAGTCCAAGGCCCAGGACTGGCAAAAAAAAAAAAAAAAAAGAATAAAATACTCTTATTTTCCTGAATATTGTTATTTTCCTGGATTTCAACAAGACATAATAAAGTAAGCACAATGTTTAATAAGGCAAAATTTATGTAGTTTGTTGGGATCCATCTTTCCCCTTGATGGAAGGGGCTTGATGCACCTCCCCCAGCCCTGGGGAATGCGGCCCTTCTACCCCCTCTGGATTGGAATCCAGAGAAACCGGTTGGGCAAACAGCCCCCCAACCTTCTAGCCAGCCCGGCGCGCTCGAGTGACGTTAGCCCTTGGGGGTCAGGTGATACCTTTCAGCCTATCGACATCCTGGCCAAACCCCTCCCTCGGAATCATCTCCCCTTGTCCTTCTCTTAATAAAGGCAGTTCGCGGGCTGGGGGTATAGCCTAGTGGCAAGAGTGCCTGCCTCGGATACACGAGGCCCTAGGTTCGATTCCCCAGCACCACATATACAGAAAACGGCCAGAAGCGGCGCTGTGGCTCAAGTGGCAGAGTGCTAGCCTTGAGCGGGAAGAAGCCAGGGACAGTGCTCAGGCCCTGAGTCCAAGGCCCAGGACTGGCCAAAAAAAAAATAAATAAATAAAATAAAGGCAGTTCGCTCTAAGAAGCCAGCCCCGTTGCATGTGTACGTTGCAGGCGGTCACACACCTACGGCAGGTCCCGTGTGCGTCAGGTTGGAGTGACCCCCACGTTCCACTCTAACTTACCTGCAGGCCGGGGGTTAGGGGAGAGGACGAAAGGAGGGTGGAAAGAAAGAAGGAAGAGTCCGAGCCGGGAGGGGCAAAAACCCCAACATAGTTAATTCACGATTACAATGTTTTGATGTATTGGAGGGGGTAGGAAGTATGCAACATTGTTTAAATATTCTTTTAAAGGAATTTACCATTATAAAGTAACTTTTAAATTTGATACAATAAACTACATGCTATATAGAAAATAAAATTTTATTCTTGAGTTATAGTGCTGAGTTCCACTACTTTTTAATGCTATGCTTTAATTATATACCTAATTCAAAAGGTTTCAAATATAGAAATTAAGAAATCCGATCACAGTCATCTAACCCAAGTAAAAATAGGATGCATTTTCAGCATCTTCTATTGATAGATACTTTGAAGTCCCAAGCTTTATGAATAAAGTTAAAATACTGGTTATTCTAAGGGTTTTTCCCATTACATTTTTGTTTATCACAAATACAAAATGGGATCAGAATACACCAAACTTCAACATAAGTCTCTATACAACTACTGTAAAATGACTGTTGAGGATAATACTCATTTTCAGTAACACATCAAGGTTAATCATTAAGCTCAGTGAAGCTCACTGGGGGTTCAACTCAAGTGTAGAATGGTACTCAAGAGCAAAATTGGGGAAGGGATTCTTTCTTATCAGTTATAGACAAATTGAAGAATGTCTTAATGTTTTCAATACCAGGTGACATCTGAACAAAAGCAGTTAAATCTAACTTATCCATAACCACAGGAGCAAATCCAAAGCAATGTCTGGTGAATGTGGATGGTTCTTTCACCATGACTTTCTGGTTTGATACTATATAAAGAACCTTACTAGAATGAATAGATTTGAATATATCCCAGACTATTTCCCCTGGAAACTAACGAGCTATGTAAGTGATTGTAGCCTCCAAATCAGAATTGCCTGGAAAGTATGGATTCAACACTGTGCAGAGTTTGTTAGTAAATCTTTACTTCAATTCTTAACAACTTCCAAAAAAGAAAAGAATTTGTAAAATGTTAGTATTTACAGGTAAAAATACTGAAAATACACCCTCCTACAATCTATACTATAATAATAAAAAAAAATCAGGGGCTGGGGATATAGCCTAGTGGCAAGAGTGCCTGCCTCGGATACACGAGGCCCTAGGTTCGATTCCCCAGCACCACATATACAGAAAACGGCCAGAAGTGGTGCTGTGGCTCGAGTGGCGGAGTGCTAGCCTTGAGCGGGAAGAAGCCAGGGACAGTGCTCAGGCCCTGAGTCCAAGGCCCAGGACTGGCCAAAAAAAAAAAAAAAAAATCAGTAACAAAGCATGTTAGGCCTCACCATGCTAATACTCCACCAGATGCTATATGTGTACTATATATGAGGACTTATATGTGCTATATAAAAAGGAGTAATAGAAAGAAACTGCTGTTATCTAGTCATGGTACCACATACATTTTTGAAATAAAATTCTAAGAAATATCCTTCACTGATTTTATGACAGGGCTCTCCGGTTGCAGTGTATTGTGGGTGCCTCTGCACAAGTTCTACACTGATACAATGGCTCCTGTTTAGGTTGACAAATCTCTCAAGATCAGTTTTTCTCCTTCATGTCAAAGGCCAGAGATGATGAAGCTGTTACCCTAATTTCCTCAATCCTGGGTCAATGGAGGATCTAAAACACTTGGTATTCTCTGACCACTAACAACCTAAGTATGTTTTAAAAGATTAGATCTATTACAAAGCACAAAATTAAATGCACTGTTAGAAACTAAATATCTTGATACGTAGGATTTAGTGTCAAAAGAGGTGATGGTCAAGTATGTTTCTTTTATGGAGAGGAAATTAGAACTATGTATTATAGGCTGTATTGCCTAAATGCCTACACAATAACCTTTTACTGAGGTTAAATACCCAGCAAAACTGAAAAGCTCTTTGGATTAAATGAGGAATAATATTATAACATAATAAAATCTATACATTTGGATGAATGGGGGATTGTTTAGGTTTTACCTAAACACTTAGGTTTTAATTAACAAGTTTACATAGCTAAACTAGTTTTGTTTATGTAGTATAATGGGTAAAGTTTTCCCTATATGTGATTATATAAAATTTAGCAAATAACCATTCATTTCTTTAATACATAAATAGGTAATGCTAAAAAAGTTTATGTACTATAATGGGTAAGGTTTTCCCTATATGTGATTATATAAAATTTAGCAAATACCATTCATTTCTTTAATACATAAATAGGTAATGCTAAAAAGTTTTCAAAGATCAAAAGCTTTCAATATTTGCTAACTTTGTTCTTTCTTACAGTGAAAAGGTAAACATTAACCAAGATTATCTGCTGTACTACAAAATCTGGGTTAATGAGATATTACTTTCACCCTGTAAGAGAAGCAAAGTAAGCTGGAAGAAAATCCTATCATTTGCTGGCTTTTCATTAGAAAGATGAACACCAGCTCTAAGCAGCAAGTACTGAATAATTTTAGTATTAAAGGTTTTATATGACAATCAGTAATAACTTTTTAAAACAATTCAGTTACCCTAAAGGGCTTTCTTAGCTTAGGAATATCCATAGGTGTGACTAATCTCTCTGCCTTTGGTTGCTAAAGATTTATTTTAAACTAGGCTCAGTGGTATACATCCACAATCCCAGCTACTTGGGTGGCAGAGGCAAAAGGAATACACATTTCTGGCTAGCTCAGGCAGAGGATGAGTGAAGCCTTATCTGAAAAAACATACAAACTAAAAGGGCTGGGATATATGAGGCCCTTGGTTTAAAACCCAGAACCAGAAAAAACTACTATGAACTTTTTTTTTTAGTGCAGGACCCCCAGCTTGAACTCAGGGCCTCGTGCTGTCCCTGAACTTCATTTTACTCATGGCTAGCACACTAGCATTTTTACCACGGCACCATACCCAGCTTTTTCTGAGTACTTTCTTGAATTGAAGAGTCTCACAGACTCTCCTGGCCAGGTTGTACTCAAATCTCAATCCTCAGATCTTAGCTACCTGAGTAGTCAGGGTTACAAGCATGAGCCACCAGTTAATGGTTTTAGACTACTTTTTATTTTTATTTATATTAGCAAAAATATTTCCATGTTTGTTGTACAGTCTAAAATGTATTTTTAAGTTGGCAACTGAAAAAATTTTAATGCCAAGGTATTTAGAAGAAGTCATGTCCAGCACACATTTGGAAGTAAACTACAAAGCTGGGTGAGGTGGCCTATACCTATAATCCCAGCAATTGGGAGGCAGAAACAAGAAGACTGCAAGTTTGAGGCCAGCCTGAATTCCATAATGAAACTATTGATAACAAAAGGATCTGCCTTTATTATTACTCAAATATAGGGAACACTGAGCACAGCTGGTCCCTGTGCCAGTCAGTCCCTGACAACAAATATATTAACTAACCTTCCTATTTGCTCAGTGGACAGGATTATGTCTCTAACTCAGTCTGCATTCTATGGGTAAACACAACTAAGACTGTACACTGTATGAATTTAGATTTCAAATATTAGTCATTCCATTTCAATATGTGTCTGCTGTGTGGCTGAGAATCATTTTTTTTTTTCTAGATGATAAAATCCCTTCCATCTCATCTTCTATAACAAGGAAAATCCTAGACATTATTAGCATCCATGTAGAAGATAAAAAATAAGAATAAAAAAAGAGATAAAACTAACAACTAAAGATTTCATCACAAGTTTACCAAAGATAGGCCAGGGTTGGAGGTATATGCCTGTAATCCCAATACTTGTGAGGCAGAGACAGGAAGATTACCAGTGAAGGACAGTGTGAGCTACACAAAGAATTCTAGGCCAGCCTGTGTAGCAAGACCCTGTCTCAAATACACACAATTCAGAACAAAGTTAGGCTGGGGCTGCATCTCCATGGAAGAGGATTTGCCCTGCATGAGCAGAGGTTGGGTTTCATCTCTCGCATCCCTCCCAAACAGTAAGAACAGACGCACACCACTCCTACATTTCAAAAATACGCAAAGATCTACTATAAACATTTTGTTGACAGAACACTCACTATTTGTATACAGCTACATTATATGGCAAAGGTTAGAAACCATGTCTGTTCATATGTATTTCTATTAAAGATCAAGCCATATGCTTCCTTCATGGGAAGCTGGAAAGAGCTATGTAGGGCTAAGTGCTATATTTACCTACCTATTTATTTTACAGAAACTAATTCTTATATGATTATTCAAGGTGTTAATTAGGTTTATCTGACAGTCCATGAAGAAGTAGAAGCTGGGTCCTAATGAATCTCAGGGCAATCCTAGGTACTCAAGAGGCTGAGATTCAGAGGAACACAGTGTGAAAACAGAATAGGCAGAAAAAGGTCCACAAGACTCCACCTCAGAAACTGTAACCCCTCTGTACATCACTTTAATAAAGAATTTTTTTTAAAAAGGCTCCACCTCCAATGAATCAGCAAAAAGTCAGAGTGCAGTTTCTTAACCGCTAAGCAAGAAACACAAGTGAGTAAGCATGAGGTCCTCAGTCCAACCTCAGAACCACAGAAATGATGCTATTTAGAAGCATTTATGCCAGAAAAAACCTTGATGCTACCAATTTGTATGTTTTACATTAGCATATTAGTTTTGGCATAGGCACTGCCTACCTGAACTTAACCTTTCATGATTTCCATCTGCAGCTTGCTGTGGCTGGCTCAGTGGAAGATGTAAGCAAAGACTCTGTTCCTTGTATTTTACAATATACAATATATCATTACTTCTATAGATATAGGCAGAACATTTCTAAATAATAAAAATATAATCTTACTACACTTTTACAAGGAGAACGTAAGAGGACTCACTATAGCACCATCTCACAACTGCTGTCATGCAATTCTCATGTTTCATTTATGATCATACAAACACACACACAAACCCTGACTTACCTCTAAGATACTCTAAAATAAAATAATATATACGGAAACCTAACACACATAAATACAAAATGGTATGCCATAAGAGGTCACCTAGCATTCGGTCAGACGGCTGTGGGGCAGCCGCCGTCATCGCAGGCCTCCAGGAGCCGCGCTGACCCTCGCCGCGCGCCTCCAGCTCGGACTCCATCCTCTCGGTGGACACGCTGAGGCGGAACCAGTTCAGTTCGGCCTTTCCGGTTGAGGCCACCGCCGCTCCGCCCTCCTCCATCCTGGAGGCCAGGCCAGGCCCCGAGCCGCGCCTTGCCTGACCACCCGCGGCCCCGACCCCTCCCTTCGTCCCAGTCCATTGATTTGTGTGAGGTAATTTTGTAACCAGCTACTATAACAGTTTTCAGTCAACTCTAGGAGCTTGGAGATGGAGTCCTTGTTTCCTTTAGATATCATGCATTAGGGTATCTGCTATACGGATGGCTTGATTCTGCCTTCCTTATGTGAATCAGAATTGTATCTTTTTCTTGTCTTATTGCTCTGGCTAGCATTTCCAGATCTACACTGAAGAGAAGTACAGAGAATGGACTACCTTGATTTCTCGCGGATTTTAGAGCAAATTGTTTTTGTTCATGGCCATTCAGTATGGCATTTGCTGTGGTTTTTTTTTTTTATCATATATGGACTTTATTATTTTTTGTTATGTTATTTCTATTAATGATGTTGGATTTTTTTGAAGGGATTTCTCTGCATCTACTGAGATCATCCACATGGGCTATCTTTGAAGCAATTGAGAGACTAGAACTATAATTTTACCTAACTCTCTTTCAGGTCATCATACAAAGGGTGGTACATTGTGAGGGAACCTGACTGAGCATGTCAAACTTTGTACTCCTTGCAGTTATATGTTCATTATTATTACACTCATTAACTTCAAAAAGCAAAGGACACTTTAAAATTCCAATTTAAAGGGAATCTTATTCTTCCCACCATATTTCCCATCTTCTCATATGTCTCATATATACCAAAGGTTCTAATGGACCCTTAATTAACCTCACTGCTTCTGCAGTGAGTGTAGCAGCTACCGCTTCTGATGCCATAGCTGATCTTAATTATTCCAAAGCTCTAGGCAGGTAGAATCTGATCTACAAAGGAAAAAAGGACCACAAAACTTTCCCCAGAATTTGTTTTAACTTTTCTAAGTTACAGGGCTTGAACTCTTGGCCTAGGGGTTAGTGTTGTACCACAAGAGCCACAGAGCCACTTCTGCTTTTCTTCTGGCTAATTAGACATAAGGGTCTCATGGGGTTTCCTGCCCAGACTGGCTTTGAACCATGATCCTCAGATCTCACTGTCCTCATTACCAAGGATTGCAGGTGTGTGATACAGGAGAGTAGCCCAGTTTTGTCTTGTGTTTTGGAACATACTAACTACATACAGAAAAAAAATTCTAAGGAGGCTAGATGGGTTAGATTAACCTGCTGCATGGCTTTGAGAGTGCCAGGAGCCTCTCTTTGAGACACAACCACCTCATACTGATTCTGATATTGCAAAAACCTGTAACTCTTGAACTTTATACTTCTTCTGAACATGACCTGAAACTATTGGAAGAAGTTCTAAAGTGCTTTCTCTGATGGCCTCCACAGGAACTGGGAAAGTTTTCCAGTTTTTTCCCCCTACAGATGAAAAGCCTATGCATATTTCAGTTCTTATAGAACTGCAAAGCAAACTCTGTTATCTTAATCCTAAAACTCAGTTCTCTGCAGTAAAATTCAGCACCTGGAGATTATTTATTAGGGAAATAATTGTGGTTATTATTTCAATCTTCAAGAAATGAATGGGTGGTGCTCTTTCCCACATGGTTGTTTCAGGAAAGAGCCAGGCATTGGTGGGTGGTCCAATATAATTCTAGCTGCTCAGAATGCTGAGATCTGAGGATTGTGGTGTGATATTTGCTTAGACAGGAAAGTCTGTGAGACTCTTATCACCAATTATGCACCAAGAAATTAGTAGTGGAGCTCTGGCTGAGGGCCAAGTATTATCCCTAATAAAAACACTCAAGGACAGTACCCAGGGACAGAGTTCTTACCCCAGGAGTGGGACAGAAACAATAAAAATGAAGATGTGGAAACCCTAGAGACCTGTGGTAGACCAATATGGAAGACCAATCCTTGCCCTCTCCATGGAGGAGCCATGGAGACAGCGCTCAGAACAGTTCATCATAACCACGCTGGGGCTGTCTCTGTTGGGTAATGTTTATTCAGTTTGAGTGCAGGCACCTAAATGGTATCCCAGTAAGGAAGAGGACAAGCATAACAACTCAGATTCTTGAACCCTTCTCATGAAACATTGCTCTTGTGCTGAATATAGCAGGTTTCCCAATAATGGGTTAGAACATATCCCAGGGACATGCAGGCTTTGAAATGTTGTATTCTGAAACACATGCACATGCACCTAATTCACTGCTATCATATATTTAAGTATTTCACATCTAGCTCTTGAAAAGTATACCCTTTACCTAGTGGCAATTGTTTGCAGGACTACATCCATGCTCAAGGAGCATGCTAGTTGCACACCAGTACTGCCACGAGGCACTTTTCCCTTGCTCGGTGTGATCCAGTCGTGTTTTACAGAGTTTTGCTGTGTGAGTACTATCTAGACTACAGAAAGGCCCAAGATTGTGGAAACAATGTTTGGCTATGTGACCATTCACGAAGAAACACTGAAGGGTCCTCCTCCTTGCCAACACCATCCCCAAACACCTCAGCAGTTTGAATGTTAGATATTTTACAGGATAATGACTTGTGAGTTATACTATGTCTAAACACCTCCATGCTATGAGGAAGGCTGGCGTTTCCAAACCCCAATGTCAACACAATGGCAACTCCATAGCCAGATATTGTCATTGAGTAGCCCACTCTCCTTCATCTGTACGGTGTGAAATGCACATGCAATTTTAATTCATGAGACCTGAAATGCAAGTCCATGGCTGGCTGTACATACAAATACATACACACATACATGCATACATGCATACATACATACATAGAACTATATATTTTTAATAAATGAAGGATATGGAGGACCCAAAACTATAAAGCAGATTATACCTCAATACTACAATAGATAATAATGAGTTATTATAAACTAAAGTTTTTTGTTTTTGTTTTTTTTTTTTTTTTGGCCAGTCCTGGGCCTTGGACTCAGGGCCTGAGCACTGTCCCTGGCTTCTTCCCGCTCAAGGCTAGCACTCTGCCACGTGAGCCACAGCGCCGCTTCTGGCCGTTTTTTCTGTATATGTGGTGCTGGGGAATCGAACCTAGGGCCTCGTGTATCCGAGGCAGGCACTCTTGCCACTAGGCTATATCCCCAGCCCTAAACTAAAGTTTTAATTAAAACAGAATTATAACACCAAGCAAAATAGTACTCACCGCATGTTTCCAATGTGAGTTGAAAGTAAGAGAGAATAACAAAGTGAAACCACAATAGTAAACTATAGCACTCAGGTGAGGAAAGTCAATAATGATGTATACTGAAACTGTGTAGCTCACTATGGTACATGAATTTAAAACCAATATTTTAATAAATGATTAGAAAATCCAAAATAGGACAAGTACAGAGAGTGACTACCTTCAGTGCCCCATATACCTGGAGACTAATGGATTAGAAGGGCCTAGATCAAATCAGCATAAACTTAACATGGTCAAGAAGACCGACACTAAGGTGTGAGTAACTAGTTACAAGGAATCTTCAAGTTCCTATTGTGGAAGACCTTGACACCCTAGTACTAGTAGAAAATCCCAATTAAGTTTATACACATGCTCCTCTGACAGTTAAAATTCTGTGTCTGAATACCCAATTTCATGTAACATAGTGCATGAATAATAGTCAATGAGCTTGAACCTATCTCAGAGGACTAGAGAAAACAAGCTCACATCAAAATTGCACAGTGAACCCTCATTCCTCTCACAGGATGTTGCAAGAAGTGCCTTTAAAAACCCTGCTCAACAAAATCAGAGGCACACCTACAAATCCAGGGAAAACAGTGTCACTCAACAAAAGAGCTGCTGGGCCTACCAAAGGACACTAGGTTTGTACTCCCTGCCTGAGCCCTTGTCTTCTATATGCAAAGTCTAGTCCTGAATCATAACAGAGATTGGTTGCCATAGAAAAACCTCTTCATTCCACCTTGCGAAACAAAAAAACCTGCTTAATTGACACATACTTAAGGAACCAACGACAGTAGCTCCTGCCTGTAATCCTAGCTACAGAGGAAGATGAGTTCTGAGAATTTGCTTTCAGAGATGGCCAAGACAGGAAACTCTATTGAAAAGCTATCAAAAGACCAGAAGTATTGGTATAGCCTCAAGGGGTGGTGCACCAGACTTCAGAATAAAAACTTAGAGACTGCAACCAGGCCCAATAGCAGCACTTAGAATTAAGAAAAAAGAAAATGAGAAAGAAGTAAAGAAGGAAGGAAAGAGGAAAAAAAAGAAAGAGAAAGGTAAAAGTAATGAGAGTAAGAAAAGCAAAAGCAGAGAGAGAAACTAAAAGAATGTGAAAAAAAGAGAAGATTGAAGTTGAAATACAGAAACAGAGGGATAGGGATAGAGAAAGAAAGACAAAAGGAAGGAAGTGGAGAAAAGAAGGAAGAAAGAAGGGTGCGAAAATAAGAAAGAAGGGTAGAATGAGACAGGGAAAGAAATGGCAACCCGGAAAAAAAAAAAGAGGAAAAGATGGAAGGGAGGGAGGGAGGGAGGGGAAGGGAGAAATGGAGGGTTTAGATTCCTCACTTTGGTTTTGCGTGTGTCTGACGTAGTCGGAGCCCTTGGGAGGACATAATGTCAGTATTGGGGAGGGGAGAGTTTATGAAGCACCCTTTAGTAACAAAGGTTCTATCAAACGCTATGGTCATATGAAAACAATGGCAATGAGGAGGGAGGATAACGCACGGTGAGTATTTTGGTTTGGTTTTACATCCCATCGTGGGGGATTCCCAAACTCCCTACTTACTTACTGGCTCCCCCTTCATTTTCAGAGCTTCCACGTTGCCGACTTCCTCCCCACCCCTCCCCCGGCCCTACATCCGGGACCTTCGGGGGTCCAAGCCCACGGAGCGGTGCCTGCGGGGGGCCGGTGAAGCGGCTGAGCGCGTCAGGGTACGAAACTGCGGGAAGAAGGTAAGGAATGTGGAAATTAAATACAGAAGTGAATTTTGAGCCAGGCGGGCGTTGTCCGAAGCTGAATCCTCTGTGGTGAAGAGTAAGTGGGTGTAGCGCAGACTTTTGTCTTTTACCTCAGGGTTACCGGAGGTCGTAAAAGCATTTCCGCAAATTACAGGAACGCGCATCGCTGTGTGTATCGGAGGCGCTTGGTTGCCCTGAGCGTAAAATGCGCGTGTGGCCCCTCCCTTGCAGAGGAAAACGGCGGAGCGGCGAGTTTGTTCCCGCCTGAGGGAGCAGCCTGCACGCTGATAACCGGCAGGAAAAGCTGCACAAAACCACTCTCCACAGGGGAGACACACAACTGCCATTTCATTCTTGGCCCTTCTTGTGGGAGCTTGGCTCTGGGTGACTTTTTTTTTCTTAGAAATTTTTTTCCTTGGGGCTGGGGATATGGCCTAGTGGCAAGAGTGCCTGCCTCGGATACACGAGGCCCGAGGTTCGATTCCCCAGCACCACATATACAGAAAACGGCCAGAAGCGGCGCTGTGGCTCAAGTGGCAGAGTGCTAGCCTTGATCGGGAAGAAGCCAGGGACAGTGCTCAGGCCCTGAGTCCAAGCCCCAGGACTGGCAAAAAAAAAAAAAAAAAAGAAAGAAATTTTTTTCCACATGGAGAAGCCACCGCCCGCCATTTTGATTCACGCGGACTTTACCACTGCTGGCTTTCCCGTCGGTTTTCACACATACATTCGGAATTACATCAACCAAGGCAAGATGCACAAAGGGAATAACAGGCGAGGCAGGGAAGGCCCGCCCCCTGTGGCGTCACTGTGTAGGACATGGGAGGGGGCGGGGCAACAGGCTGTGTCAGGAGTAAGGGAGGGGCAGCCTAGGAAATCCCCCGCCACAGCCCGGGTGGCACTTTTAATTGGTCCGGACAGCCAGGGGGGGGGGGCACTTTTATTTTTTATTTATTTATTTATTTTGCCAGTCCTGGGCCTTGGACTCAGGGCCTGAGCACCCTCCCTGGCTTCTTCCCCCTCAAGGCTAGCACTCTGCCACCTGAGCCACAGTGCCCCTTCTGGCCATTTTCCATATATGTGGTGCTGGGGAATCGAACAGAGAGCCTCATGTGTTGGAGGCAAGCACTCTTGCCACTAGGCCATATTCCCAGCCCAAGGAGGGGGCACATTTAATTGGTCCGGACAGTCACGGTGGAGCTACAAGTTCGTCTGGCCAGTTGGAGCAGGCAGGGCTGGAGCGCCCCGGGTATATAAATAGGCTGCCTGCCTGGGCATCAGGGGAGCCGGGGAGGCGAGCAGAAGAGCAGGAATTGGAAAGAGGAGGTGAGTGAAGCTGAGCCAAGTGGAAACCGGGCCATTGGAGGAGCAGTGACCCCTACCAGACCAGCCGGAGGAGTAGAGTAAGGTGCTGAACTAGACTGGCTGGAGGAGTGGAACTTGATCCATACCCTGCTGGCCGGTGGAGTTTGACAGAGCCAACCAGAGCCCAATGCCATAGGGGTCGTCTAAAACCTGAGGCCTGTAGGGGAATCTCGAGCCTGAGGCCTATTGAGTAGTCAGAGTCCAAGGCCTGCAGACCATTGACTGTGAGGAGGCTTGAGGCTCATTAAAGCCTGAGGGGAATGAGGCCTACAGGAAGGAAGCTTCCTCTTCTGGAGGCTTGGAGGTTGAGGTGGTTGGAGATTAAGGTGGAGTTCAGGTCAGGACAGGTCTCAGGTCTGGGTTTTGGGTAGCTAGCACAAGACAAGGTATTCACAAGCTTGCATTCGGACATGGAAGGCTGATCTGCTTCCAGGTTTTTTAACCTGGTGTAAATAAAATCGCTTTGTAAATAAAACCCCTTCCCACTTTAAGTTGTCCCTCCATGGATTATTCTCGCTCTTGAAATACAACACAAACACTCAACGTAACAACTGGCACTGCTAATTTAATGTGAGCAAAATGACCCATCTCACAGAAACGTCCAAAATTTTGGACATTTGCTTTAGTTTTCTCAGCTAATCGAATCAGTCTATACTGACATTGGCAAGGAAGATCTTCACACTTGAGATTTGGTCAACTAATGGCAAAAATTCTCTTGTACAGGGCTGGGGATATAGCCTAGTGGCAAGAGTGCTTGCCTCGTATACATGAAGCCCTGGGTTCGATTCCCCAGCACCACATATACAGAAAATGGCCAGAAGTGGCGCTGTTACTCAAGTGGCAGAGTGCTAGCCTTGAGCAAAAAGAAGCCAGGGACAGTGCTCAGGCCCTGAGTCCAAGGCCCAGGACTGGCAAAAAAAAAAAAAAAAAAATTCTCTTGTACAATCACTCTCCATTTTAGCAAGTTTAAAGTTTGGCCAGGAAAACATTGAGGTGGAAGAACTACTTAATAGTGACTATGATAATTGGGGACAGAGGAAAAACATTTGAAAGCCTTTATATGTGTGTTTATCTTCAAAACCTTACAAGACTGTTACATAGGTTCCATTACTAATATTTCCCTTTCTGTAACTTTTTTTTTTTTTTGCCAGTCCTGGGTCTTGGACTCAGGCCCTGGCTTCTTTTTGCTCAAGGCTAGCACTGTGCCACTTGGGCCATAGCGCCACTTCTAGCGATTTTCTGTATATGTGGTGCTGGGGAATTGAACCCAGGACCTCATGTATGTGAGGAGAGCACTCTTGCCACTAGGGCATATCCCCAGCCCTACTTTTTAGAGTTTAAAAATATCACTTTTAACAGTTGTTAGGCAGGGCTGTGAATATGGCTTTGCCATGGAGTATTTGCCTTGCCTTCATGAAGCCTGCTGTTACCTTCCTCACTACCACATATACAGAAAAAGAAGGAAATGTTACTGTGGATGAAGTGATAGAGTGTTAGCCTTGAGTAAAGTGAAGCCAGGGACAGTACTCAGGCCTTGACTCCAAGACCCAGCACTGGGGATAAAATATACTTGATAGGGAATGAGTTATATCTTACAGTGTGAATACTCCAGGTATCATGGATTCTGATTATGAAATTAAATATGTGTATAGTGTATATGTTATTGCTGCTTAAATTGACAAAATCTACTATTGTCTGTTGTACCACACAAGTATATACCATATTTTAATGAAATATGTAAAAAAGTGACACACCATACTTTAAATATTAAAGTCATATTTTACATTAAATAAATTTATTGGAATTGCATGAAATTTGTTACTTTTATCTAGTAATACCTCTTCTTTATATACTACAGATTTTGTTGCTTGAAATAATACTAAGGACTCACTGTCATATTCTATGACTTGAATGTTAAGCGCAGTATAAACGTGGATAATGATGATGATTTTTGTCCACTCACAGCAAGAGGATGGAATCTCAGCATCCTAGGAAACTATTTGTAGGAGGCCTTAGTGCTGAGACCAGAGAAAAGGATCTTGAAAGAATCTTTTGCAAATTTGGACACATAGTGGAAGGTAATTCTTATAGTCTCTGTGTAGGTAAATGCCTATTGAATATATTGAGTAATATATTTCAGATGGCTAACGTAAAATGTCTCTGTTTGAAACTTTCATGAGAAAGACTATTTGTGAAAAGCAAGTACTGACTTAATGTACTGGCCTATGCATCTCTAGCCCTGAATATCAAAATAACAAACATGTTGTGGAGGTAGGATATGAAATAGGATGTCTTAGGCTCAGTTGAAAGGCTTTTGATGGTGACACTGGGAATATTAATCATAATATAAATCATAAATTTTTGTGATTTTGAAGAAAAATTTGAAGTGCTGTGGCCATTGTAATATTTTTAAGTGTGCATGAACTTTTATTTTCCATAAATTAAAATGGTGTCTGTATGTTGCAGTTACATTGCTGAAGCATGGGAAAACCAAGAGGTCTAGAGGATTTGCTTTTATTACTTTTGAAAGCCCTTCAGATGCTCAGAGGGCAGTCAAAGAGATGAATGGAAAAGTAAGCAGCTTTTAATAACATCCTACTTCTGTTCATAACTTTATCATGCTGTTGTTTTTTCTTTCCTGCTGTTTCTAAGGTGACATGATGGCAACTAGTACCCTTGATTTTTATGTTGTAATTTGCTCATAAATGGCTGTGAGCCATGTAGGTATGGTTTGTGCCTAAAACACTATGCACTTAGGCCGCTGAGATCTTCAGATGTTCTAGGTGTTAGACACCTAGGCAAACAAAACCAAGACACCGTTATCATCATGTAGCCAGAAATACTGTGTGGGTTGGAGCACTACATTATAGAAAATGTTGAGCAACAGCTTAGAAGTCCTGACTTTAAGTCCTAGTAGGAGCGCAAATGAAAATCTTGGGAATGGAAGTTGTTTCATTTTCCTGTTCTAGTTTGGCCTAGAAGAGTATGTTAGCTTTCAAACAAGTAAAACTTGCAGGACATTGGTGAGTTATTCCTGTAATGCTAGCTACTAAAGTGGGTCAAAATCTGGAGCCTGGTAGTTTCAAAAACATGAGACTCCATCTCAACCTATCCAGCAAAAGGCCAGGTGTTAGAGGTGACCCTCATGCAATGAAGGTCATGCTAAGTAACCCTAGAATGCTTAAGGTTTTGTGTTGTTAAGTCTTGAAACCAGAATAAAAGCTACAAAATTAAAACAAGATGCCAAGGTAAAGAGAAAGAAAAGGAAAGGAAAACAACAAAAAGAAATAATATCAATTATAACTTTTAGCAGGACTACTTTGGTTTGTTTACTATTTTTTGTGGTCTAGATTTATGCTTGCTAAACAGATACTATGAAAAATTGTTTTCATTGTTGCTAAAATGTTGATACACCTGGGAGTAGAGATACATAAATATGTAAAGTATTTTTCTTTTGGGACCATGTCATCCATGTTGTATTTCTTGCATCAGTCTTTCATCTGTCCTGATTTGGTGTTTTTTTTGAGCTGAAAGTACCACTTATTTTTTCTGTCCACCCTAAACTACAATTTTGAAATTTAACTAGATTGGTCTGAAGTACTTGAATTGATAGTTTAACTTCCTGGTCTCCACCTTCTCAGTGCCTGGATTTTGCTCAAAATTATGGAAGTACTTCTGTGAAATAAAGGCATTAAATGAAACATAGGTTGGAACACAGAATTCCTGTTAGAAAATTTTGGAGCAAGATGAGTTTGAACAAGATTTAAATTCAATTACACAATCACTTCTTGTTAGATGGAAACTAATGTGGCCAAAGTGATGAATTCTTTCTCTCCTGCAGTTCTTTGAATCATCATGCAGAGTGATTTTAGTGAAGACATTTTCTAGATTATTGATTTTACAGTAGTGATACATGAGTGCTTATTATTATTATTTTTTTTTTTGCCAGTCCTGGGCCTTGGACTCAGGGCCTGAGCACCATCCCTGGCTTCTTCCCGCTCAAGGCCAGCATTCTGCCACCTGAGCCACAGTGCCCCTTCTGGCTGTTTTCCATATAGGTGGTGCTGGGGAATCGAACCAAGAGCTTCATGTGTAGGAGGCAAGCATTCTTGCCACTAGGCCATATTCCCAGCCCATGAGTGCTTATTTTTATCCTGAAGACACTAAGTCTTCCACGAGCTTTAATTCTAGAGATACTCTCTGTCTAGCCACTTTTGGCTTTTGGTTGCAAAGTCAAGATTTGAACTCAAGTCCTCTAGCTCCTGCTTCTCTACTTTTAGCTTAAAATGTGGCTCTTTTTGACTCAAGCAGTCGGGCCCAATTTTTTTCTAGTAAATTGGAGATTTCAAAACTGTTCTAAGATCTCCAGTTTCATGTGTAAGCAGGAGCAGAAGTGTAAGGTATCATCAATTGGATTTAAATATTTTCATTGTGATAAAATTTTGATTTTTTTCTAACCTTGTACTTGTTCTGTGTTCTGGAATTTTCAGTTTCCTTTTATACCCTTACATAATTTTGGTATCTTTTCTGGTTCTCTTACTTCTTTAAGCTACGCCCGATATACCATCCTCTATTTTCCCCTTGTTCTTTGTTCTTAAAAGATATTACCTTCTGACTGCCCTATAATAAGGATTACCATGAAAATATTCATGAATTTCCTAATTTCTTCTCTCGTTATTAACTCCACTTATAGTTACTATATAATATACTTGTTCATTTTGCAACTGTCTTCGGTAATTTCAATTTTTTTTCTGTATGTCATTGCATGGTTTCTGACAACATGTTCTTTGCTATCTTGCCTGTCCATGATGATTACATTTAAAAGAAAGTAAATGTGGCATTTGGCTCCTGGTTTGATTAATTATATAGAAAATTTGATAGTTGAGTAAATTTTACCACTTATTTTTCTCTAGTTTTCAGCAAAAAAAAAACCAGTTAATTGTCTCTGTAAAATAATATTTTAAACTTTTCACCAACTTGTAATTGAACCAGTTCTTACTTTGTGTTACACAGCATACAGTATTGGAATACAGATCTGAGTAAGCACAAGTACTCTAGGTATTTTTATCTAGAGCGTAGGAAATGTATAACTTCCACTTGAAGGAAGACACTTGATGATTTAAGATATTGACTTAATACCTTATTATATCTGTGATAAAATGTAAGGCATAGACATAAAACTTAAGGCAAATTAGATGTTATTATTGATGGAAAAATACTGATGTTTTTCAGCGTTTGGATGGAAAAGAAATTAAAGTAGAGCCAGCAGGCAAATCCTTTTCTGACATTCGTGACAGAGGGAGAAGACCAGTTCTTTCAAGAAATAAAATGAAACAAAGTCAGAGCTATGGAAGAGGAGCAAATGGAGGAGAGAGAGGCCACTCTTCCTGTGAAAGGCACTTCGGTAATGAATTAAAATATCCATATGAAAACAGAGGATTGAAAGCCAGCAAGTTTATGTAGCAAGAGTTATTTTTAAATATTGTTCAGAATGGTCCTTTTCCTCCCATGCATATTTAAGGATTGAAGGATTAGACTTTTAAAATGGAAAGCTTGTTGAATGAGTAAAGGCACTCAATATTTTACTAAAATTATATGGTGTTCTGCCATTTGTACTATTTTCCCTCAAGATAATTATGAATTAAAAATATTTTTGTGACAAAAGTAATTTTTACAATACTATCAAGTTGCTTAAACTTAGGAATGTCTTAGAAGTCGTATGAGGAAGTTTACTTTTGCTCATAAGGGAATTCAACATTTTATGAATTTTAAACATATTCAAAGGGATAACATTTTGCTTCTTTACTTTCCAGTTCTCTCCACATAACTTCAAATGTGTCTGGAGGGTTTCAAATATCTTTTGTTTACCAAGACTGACATTTGGAATTTTTTCTGTATGCCATTTTTATTACTTGTACTTGGCATAATGAAAGGTAATTCTAGGTGCTGGAAGTGGCATGGTTCATTTTGTAGCACACAGCCAATGATATAATGCATCAGGTACCAATTTCTAATTCTGGTCTTGAAACAAAAATGAATGTAAGAAAAGAATAGGTATTTCAGAATGCTCCGACTTTGATGATGCTTTATTCCTTAAGGCTACATGGGAATTTTAATATTATGAATAAAAATGAAAGAATAGTGGTTAAAGTTGATGGTACTTAACTGAGATTCTGTGTTCAATACAGATGGTGGGAGACATAGTCTTAATTTCAACTTCAGTTCTTCTAGACAACACCTACCATTTACCAGAAGGCCATTTTCTAGAAGTAGTGGTCCTTCTCCTAAAAGATCTAATCATTCTGCTCCAGGAAAAATCAGTGTAGACTGTGAGAGCAAGGTATAAAGAGCCTAGAAAAAGAGACTATTTATGTGGTGAAATTTGTTTCTTATGAATGAGATGAAGGTATCTTGAAGTAGCTGGTTTAAGCATAAGAAACAAAACTGGTGGTGCATTGGTGTGGGCATCTTGATAGATGCATTTCGCTTTACTCTCAGGTATATTTTTGGATTCAGTAGACATAAATAATTAATGCTAACAGGCTTAAAATACTATAAAACCAGTACTTCCAGTGATTGTTGTAATATTCAGTTACCAGCATGAGATGTGTATACCTTTCAGTTCTCTATAAATCAGTAAGAGCATTCTTGGGTAATTGGTTCTTTTTCCTAGGATATGGGAGATTTCTTTAGGACAGTTTTCTACTTTTGTGTTCCTGATTTCTAGTCTTTAATTCTGTGCCAAAGGGGAGTAATGACACTGCGTTCTTAAAATGCTCTAAAAAGAAAAAAATGGTAGGTAATTTTAACCTCCATGAAACCTTCCTCTTAAAGCCCGCTAACTATCTTTCTATATTGCCATGTAAAAGTTACAAGTTGTGTTTGCAAGATCACACAGATATTTAACATGCACTTTGTTTATATTGATGACATAAAAATAGTAAGACTATGAAAGTATTGAAGGTCCATTTTGTATTACCAAGAATTGTCTCAATAAATGGAATAGTTAGAACAAGTGTTGCATAATGTAAAACATTTGTCATTACCAGAAAAGTGATCAGTGTCGGCTTAGATGATATGTCCAGTAAAATCAGAGACCATAAAAGGAAAGCTAGAAGTGGGAAGACATTTTTAGTTACATGTGCATCTCAAAATGCAATTTACTGGGTAATGTAAAGCCTATGCATTATACATCATAGTGATAATATATTTAAAGTCTCACAACATACCTAGACATACTTTGAAAAGATTTTGATGACAGAATTAAAAAAAAAAAACCTCAAAGGAATACAGTAGCAAAATTGAAAATGATGAGTTCTAAGAATCCAAATTGAACCAAAGAAATAAGATATTTTTATATGTAAATACTTACCAGTAAAATGCTTAAATGATAGCTAATAATTTGGAAGACATAAATTTAAGGTACAGAATTTTAGTTCTGCTATTACTAATGGTATTTGACTTAAAATGGTCGGAAAGCAATTTATTATCAATTTTATATTATATATAAAATAGGTAAACTACTAGCACATTTACATATGGTGATGAAACATTGATCTAAATAGTTTACCTCTAGGAATCAGGAAGAGAAGTTAGCAAATGAGAATTTTTTTATACATACATGATTGTGGGAAACATACACTTCATAGTATACAGAGGATGTATTAAAAAGATACATGTTTATATACTGATTTAAGAAGACAGAAGACACTCATAGATGTGTTTATACATCATTAGTGAACTTTCAAACAATATTGATAACATCACGTAGGGAACTATGTAATCATAAATATGAGTATGTTAATCTGCAAGCATAATATGGAGTCAGAAATGAAGATGTTCATATTGCAGGATTTTGCATTGTAAAAAGCCAATAAAACTTCATTTTTTGGGAAATTAGGTAAATGCTGAAAAATGAAGAATTCAGTTTTCCAGTTTGTTAGCACTTAAGTCACTACATACTTTGGATCCTTGACATTGTATTATTGCTTTTTGCTGTTATACTTTCTTTTTTTTCTTTCTTTTTTTTTTTTGGCCAGTCCTGGGCCTTGGACTCAGGGCCTGAGCACTGTCCCTGGCTTCTTCCTGCTCAAGGCTACCAATCCGCCACTTGAGCCACAGCACCGCTTCTGGCCGTTTTCTGTATATGTGGTGCTGGGGAATCGAACCTAGGGCCTCGTGTATCCGAGGCAGGCACTCTTGCCACTAGGCTATATCCCCAGCCCTGCTGTTATACTTTCTGTTGCAATATAACAAAACAAAAAATGAGGGGCTGGGAATGTGGCTTAGTGTTAGAGTGCTTCCTTAGCATGCATTTAGTGCTGGATTCAATTCCTCAGCAACACATAAACAGAATATGCTATAAGTGGCTCTGTGGCTCAAGTGCTAGAGTGCTAACCTTGAGCAAAAGGAAGCCAGGGACAGTGCTCAGGCCATAAGTTCAAGCCCCAGGACTGGCCCAGAAAAAATGATCAGAAAACATGCCAAGAAAAAAATTTCTGAAATTTTCTTAGTTTTTATGATCAAGCATTAGTTTTAGACATGTAGGTGAATATTTTTTTGCTCTTCCTGAGGCACTGCTTTTGAAAGAATCGTAAGACCAAAAATTTTAAGAGTTTTTCAACCAGGAACTTCTGGTAAATTGTAGAAAGAAAGGAGTTACAAATGAGCAGCAGCATAGAGAATGTTGCCTGAAAGATGCTGTGTGATATTAAATGGCTTAAGTGTCATCTAACAGTAGTTTTTAAAAGCAATGGAGGTAACTTCCAAAGGAAAACAGAAGAACTATGTCAAGTAAAATGTGAAGTTTAAATTTCAGTTTAAAGAAAAGGAAATGCCTAAAGAAAAATGTATGTCTACATGGAAGGCTAGTAGCATATTCAGCATCATTCTAATATAAGTTCCTCACTAGGATATTCCCTACTATACAGACATTATGATTTTTTTTCATTATACATTAGTTTGAAAGAAACTGTACTTTGAGCTTTGAGTTTTGATTTTATTTTTCTGGACCAGCTCTATTCGAATGGCGTTCTTGTGTCGAAAGACAGTACAACAAACCACAGAATACCATCACACCATAACAGGGACATACTAAGCTATTCTCTGTATGACACTGTGGTAGTATGTTGGAGGAGATGTACTAACTGGATTTTCCTGGTAATATACTTTAAGTTTATGAGGTTTATTGGAATGTGACCACATTTTTAAACAAAAAGCATTCCTACATTTGTTAATGCCGTTGCTATAGTAATAAGGCATTCAGAGGACTTCTAGAAAATATTTGCTAATTTAAATAAGCAAGGGAAAGGTCTCTAAGCATATAGTGAAGCTTTATTCTTTTATTTTTTAAAAGTATAACAAAGTTAATTTTGCATCAGGCATCAAGATCACTAGCTTCCTGAGGCTTTAAATGGTACTTTGAAAACATGACCATTTAGGTAAGAATATAGATAAATTTTGTTTTGTGAGCAGCTATCAAATGTTTTAACTAGATGGTGATAATATTTGAGTATAAGAAGAGAAGGGTAGCTGTATTGGAATACATTCCTCTTTGCATATGAAGAATGTCTTGTTTTGGACGCGTCAGGTCCAGTTACAACACTGGTAAAGAAGTAATGGACACAAATGATAAGTGAAGTGGGAGATACATATCCATACAAGGCACTTGGTTGACAAACTATGGGAGGTGAGATATAGTGAATATATTTTCCATATAACAAAATATACTGATGTATGTATACAAATGAATAGATTACAACAGTACTACATATTGTATATAATATTCCTAACAACATGTAGATGAGGAAAAAACTATTGTAAAAATCTTTTGAAGCAGATGGAGGGAGTATAAGGTCATTCATTATTGAATTCAACCTCTTGAGTAGCAATGTTTTAGGAATTATATTAAATTATATTACATTTAGGAATTAATATTTAAAAGACAGGAATAAGTGCCATATTATGGAATACATCAAAACACTGTGAAAGGATATAGCAGGGCTTCATTAGTTTCTTTCATAAATTCTGAACATGATTTCTTCTGTAATTATTTTAAAATTACAGCTCCTTTGTCACACTGGAAAGAGAAGTATCAAGTTATGCCACAAAGAAAGCCTGTCTCTTTCCACAGAGATTACTCTGCATCCGAGAGAGATGTTTATTCTACTAAAGATAGGTAAATAACATAACAAAACAGCTGGCATCTTCTGAAGTTGGCTGTTGAGTGTATAGTGTAGTTTATATGGCATTGTACAAGATGATTTTCTGTTCCATAGCCAGAAACCTCCACCAGAAATTGCCAACCATCTAAGCAGTTACTTGTCCTAATTGGTGTTTTCATGCTAATGGAATCAAACACTACTTGATTATTTATGTTACCTATTCTATATCATAGAATTACAGATTTATTAACATTAAAGCATAACCCAGCTCTTTATATTCATATAGATTAGCAAGACTTAGTTGTATCTATCTGATAAATAAGTCATCATATGCTTGGGATGTTTCTACAATGAGGTGTGTGTGTGTGTGTGTGTGTGTGTGTGTGTGTGTGTGTGTGATGAGCACTTATTTTCAGTTGTCTTAAATATGAAGAAAAAGAATTGATAGACCATAAAGATAACATTTTTAAAATAGCATGTGGTCACCAATTTTACAAAGCATGTTCTAGTTACATTTCTGTCAATATTGCAGCAGCATCACAATTTATGGGCATTATCATAGGCATGAATCATCTAATGAGTACTTTCTTTTTCTTTTAGTTGTATTCTGAATATTTTTATATGCTTCTGGGGCATTGATTGATCTGACTAGGAGTAATGTCTAAACATTTTCTTTGTCCAGTTTTACAATGGAATCCCTTTCCTTGTTTTTAAGAATTGTTTCTGTTCCGGAAGTTAACTGTTGTTATTTACAACCTTATACTTTATATTATTCGAGAGGAGACCACCCAAGTTCTGTAGACATCAAGGGTTTTGCTGCAGCACCTAGAGAATATGGATACAATGATGGTGGTTGTTACAGTTCCAGAGAAGAACCTATCTCTAAAGGATATTGTTATTGCATATTCTTTCTTTTCATAGAAAATGATATTTATGTCCTTAATATCAAGAATAATCAACACTGTCAGTATTATGCCATGTGCTTTTTTATCATGCCAATATAAAATCCAGACATTAATTTTCATAAATATTTTTTACATGTTACTCTCATGAGCTCACTGTTAAATACCAGTACAATACATTTTACATATAACATGCACTTAATCTCTGGGAAGAAGAGTGACTTTATTTATCAACAGCATATAAGTTAGCAGACTCTAACCAGGGAGAGAAAGAGGAGACCACCCAAGTTCTGTAGACATCCAGGGTTTTGCTGCAGCACCTAGAGAATATGGATACAATGATGGTGGTTTTTACAGTTCCAGAGGAGAACCTATCTCTAAAGGATATAGGTATTGCATATTCTTTAAATATATTACTCAAATGGCTAAAGCTTGTATTAATTATTGCCTTTGTTTTAAATTTAGTGCCCATGGTGGCTACAATGGAAGATATGATAGAAATGATCATTCCAGAGGAGGTTTATATGGTGATGTATATGATGGCTTTGGTAAGAAAGTCCACTGTTGACATATAAATTACAGCATTACATTGGTAACCAAGAAGTGAAAAATATCACCTAGGATCCTCTTTGCATTGTTTGGATCACTGTAATTTGAAAGCTAAATAAGGTATCTCAGACTGTTTTACATTAAGAAAAATTGTTACAACATACTGCATGAGTGTTTATGAATCACAGAGTCAAAATGAACACTTAGAATTTCAGTGATGTTTTAGCAAGTCAACACTAAGTATTCCCAAACATGGTACTTAAAAATCATCATATGATACAAAAGCATTGTTGTCAATATTATGTGATTTCTTCTTTGATCTTTCAGGGGATTACCAAAATGCACCAACTATAGGAGAACTTCCCAGGACCTATGGTGGAAACAGTCATGATGATAACTCCAGCTCACAACATGAACATAGTAGAAAACATGAAAATTCTTCAAGGAGCCAAAGTAGTCTATATGGTGGGCAACGTAAAAGAAGGCTTCTTTCTTCTATGGAGAGGGGCTACCATGCTCCTCGTGACTTATGAAAGTAGCTCAGGGTTTGGAGGTTCCCGAGAGACTGGGAGATTATGGTGGGAGCTTTGTAAAAGGAATCAGATGATAATAGCAATGTTTTTCAGTTGCATGTCAAACTGTATTTTCCAACAGAAAAATAGAATAGTAGTTTTCTATGTTAACTGAATATTTCTGAAATGTCATGGAGCATATATATGTATATATATATATATATATATATACATATATATGCAAGGAGCATATATTTGTGTTCACTTTAAAAATGGTGTTTTTCATCATAATCAACAGGATGTTTCAATCAATTCATAATTGTTCATGTTTTAATAAAATAAAAGTTATTTAAGAGAATAAATATCAAAATGGTGGTTAAGATTTGTATTATTAAGGGTTACAAAAGGGGGCTGGGGATATGGCCTAGTGGCAAGTGTGCTTGCCTCATGAACATGAAGCCCTGGGTTCAATTCTCCAGCACCACATATACAGAAAATGGCCAGAAGTAGCGATGTGGCTCAAGTAGCGTGCTAGCCTTGAGCAAAATAAATAAATAAATACACAAATAAATAAATAAATAAAAATAAGAAGCAAGAGACAGTGCTCAGGCCCTGAGTCCAAGCCCCAGGACTGGGAAAAAAAAGTTACAAAAGGTTACAATTTGTGGGTAGAGCTGGTCAGGTCTGGCTGAGCAAGCTGGAGTAGCAGTAGAAGCACACTTCCTGCTCTTGGAGACATAGCCCACAAGCATGTCTGCCCAGCGAGCCGGCCATGATTTGTCCATGCTCCCTACACTCCCCCGGGGGACCAATAGGTGCCCGCCACTAGTGCCTTACATCAACTCCCCACTAAGTGATTCATCAAGTTTGTTTCATCAAGTTTTTCTTTTTTTTGGTTGTTCGTTTTTCCGTTTTTTTTTTTTTTTTTTTTTTTTTTAATAATTTTTCTCTGTTTGTGCATTTGTCTTTCAGTACTTTTTTTTTGGCCAGTCCTGGACCTTGGACTCATGGCCTGAGCACTGTCCCTGACTTCCTTTTGCTCAAGGCTAGCACTCTTCCACTTGAACCACAGCACCACTTCTGGCCGTTTTCTGTATATGTGGTGCTGGGGAATTGTACCCAGGGCCTCATGTATACGAGGCAAGCTCTCTTGCCATTAGGCCATATCCCCAGCCCCAGTATTTTTCTTTATTTCTCTCTTCACATACTCTTTCTTTAAAAATTACTTTCCTATGAATAACACCTGCCCTCATTTCTGCTAACTCTCCATTGTCTATCATTTTAACCTTGTTCTTTCTACTGATTCTACTCTTTTCCACATTTCTACATCACTGAAACTAAACCAAAATCTCACACCCCCATATATTTTACTCTATTCTCTTTACTACCTCAAACTTACACTACTGACTTACTCCCAGGTCCTCCAGATTCCATTGATTCCTGGTTAGTGGATAGAGGGTATCCCTGCTTAATCTGAGTGAATCAAAGGGGTTCATAGAGAAAGCCAGTCCTAAAAGAACTTAATGTAAGAACTAGAATTGCTCATAGGGTTGTAACAGTCAATAAGTAACTACTGAATACAGGGCTCAGGATCGGTTGTTATATTGAAATTGTATTCTTTAGGAACACCAAATCTAATTTTATGTACAGGTATACAAGGTATCTGTATATAATTGTGAACTTCTAAGATTTACACAACAGTGCTTGGTAAGGTCGTCTTTTGGTCTTAAACGGTGCTCATAAGTGCTTGTAGATTGGCATTCCCAATCCAAATGGGCAGAAGAAACACAAGAAAGATGGCAAACAATGGAGTCTTATCTCCCACTCAAAACAAGCAGGAAGCAGAGCAGTCAATCAAATACATAGAGGAGAACCCTCAAAATGCTCTACAAAATCTACTGATAAACATGATAAATGAAAAGCTTGAATCAATACAGCAATCCTTCCGTAAGGTAATAGACGACATGGCCTCGACAAAAGATAAATGGAATTCAAGAGTCAAATGAAAAGATAGCTACCCAGCTAAATGATTTGAGAGACAGCACTCAAAACCAAATTAATGAAGCTAATGAAGTAAAGAAGTCCTTACAGGACCTAAGAGATGCCATGGAAATCATCAGGAAAGACTAGTCAGAAGGAAAAGAGATTCGAAATCACGTAGCTAGCCTATAGTCCCGACTAACTAAAGCAGAGGATCGAATTTCAGGAGCTGAAGACTCCCTAGAATCTATGGAGAAAGATAAAAAATCAATACAAATCCAGTCCAATCAACAAAACACATCACTACAGGAGATTCAAGACACGATCAGGAAGCCCAATTTAAGGATAATATGGATTGAAGAAAACCTGGAGAAAGAAGTTAATGGGATAGACAACCTATGTACCAGAATATTAGCCGAGAACTTCCCAAATATCCAGAAGGATAGGCCTATACAGATACAAGATGCATTTAGAACCCCAAACCGACCAGACCAGAATAGGACATCCCACCGACACATTGGGATCAAAACAGGATCAATAGAGTCGACGGAAAGAATCCTTAAAGCTCTGAGGGAGAAGAAAACAGTCACATATAAAGGAAAAGCAATCAGAATTACCCCCAGACTTCTCAACAGAGACCATGAAAGCAAAGAAAGCCTGGAATGAGGTATGCTCAACCCTAAATAAAAATAACTACCAACCAAGAATAGTGTACCCGGCTAAACTCTCATTCATAGCCGAAGGTCAAATAAAAGTCTTCCACAGTAAGGAAAAACGGAAACAATATATCTCCACCAAACCATTTTTTACAGAAAATGCTCAAAGATACAGGGAAAATAATCAAGATCACAATACAGACAGAGTAATGAACCCTAAATAGGAAACCAGAAAATCAGATCAAGAAATGGGAAGACACAGAATTTAACAAGATAGCTATAATGAAAAAACAAACAATCATCTCTCAATCCTACCTCTCTACATTAATGGACTTAATTCTCCAATCAAATGACAGAGGCTCATAAATTGAATCAAAAATCAAGATCTGGGGCTGGGAATATGGCCTAGTGGCAAGAGTGCTTGCCTTATATACATGAGGCCCTGGGTTTGATTCCCCAGCACCACATATACAGAAAATGGCCAGCAGTGGCACTGTGGCTCAAATGGCAGAGTGCTAGCCTTGAGCAAAAAGAAGCCAGGGACGGTGCTCAGGCCCTGAGTCCAAGGCGCAGGACTGGCAAAAAATTAAAAAAAAAATTAAAAAAAAATCAAGATCCGTCTTTCTGTTGCCACAAAGAGACACATGTATCCAGGAAAAGTAAACATCTTATAAAAGTGAAAGGCTGGAATAAAATCTATCAAGCAAATGGACCCCATAAGAAGGCTGGCGTTGCAATCCTAGTATCCAATAAAATTGACTCAAATTAAAAACAGTAAGAAAAGACAAAGAAGGTTACTACATTCTAATAAAGGGATCACTCCTACAGAAGGATATAACCATTCTAAATATCTGTACACCAAATACAGGAGCACCCAACTTCATCAAACAAACACTACTGACTCTAAAAACACTCATAGACTCAAACACATTGATAGTTAGGGACTTTCACACTCTACTATGTATCAACTCTGGACAGGTCAACATGCCAAAAACTAAACAAAGAAACCACAGAACTAAACAACTGAATAGACAAATGAGACTTAGCCAACATCTACATAATATTCCATCCAGCAACAACAGAATACACATTCTTCTCAGCAGCACATGGAACATTCTCCAAAATAGATCACATTTTAGGGCACAAAGAAAATCTGTACAAATTCAGAAGTATCAAAACCATTCCCTGCATTCTCTCAGACCACAATGTAATAAAATTAGAGCTCAGTTAGTCACCACAGAAAATCCTACAGTACATGGAGACTAAACAACACAGTCAGTGGGTCATTGAAGAAATTAGAACAGAAATTCAAATGTTTATGCAACCCAACCAAGAAGAGTACACAAAATATCAGCTCCTTTGGGACACAGCAAAGGCAGCACTCAGAGGGAAATTTATATCTCTGAGTGCCTACACCAACAAATTGGAGGAACAGCAACTCAACAACATAAGGAAGCATCTAAGTCTCCTTGAAAGAGAACAACAAGCCAAATCCCAAGTCAATCGACAGAAGCAAATAATTAAAAATCAAATCAGAATTAAATGAATTATAGACAAAAAAAAACCCAACAAAACACCATTGAAAGAATCAACAAAACAAAGAGTTGGTTCTTGGAAAAAATTAAAAAGATAGGGAGACCCCTAGCAAACCTGACCAAAAAACACAAGTATCAAACCCAAATAAACAAGATCAGAGATGAAACAGGTAACATCACCACAGAAACAACCAAAATTGAAAACACAATAAGGGACTATTTTGCAAACTTTTATGCCAACAAATTCGAAAACCTGGAAAAAATGGATGATTTCCTAGAAAAAATTCATATTCCCCAAATCAACCATGAAGGTTTAAACCTTCTGAACAGACCCATATCAGTCAGCATTGAAATAGAAATGGCAATAAGTGATCACTCATATAAGAAAAGGCCAGGTCCAGACAGATTGACAGCAGAATTCTACAAGGCATTCTAAACAGAACCAAAATAATATTTCTCAAACTCTTCAATGAAATTGAAATAGAAAGTTCACTACCAGACACATTCTATGAAACCACTATAAACTTCATCCCCAAACCAGGCAAGGACTCATCACGGAAAGAGAACTATAGACCAATTTCCCTGATGAACATAGATGCAAAAATTCTCAATAAAATTTTGGACAATCGACTTCAACAGGTCATTAAAAACATAATACACCACTTTGAAACTGGATTCATCCCAGGGATGCAAAGTTGGTTCAATATACGCAAGTCAATTAATGTAATCCACCACATCAACTGGAGCAAGGTAAAGAACCACATAGTTATATCACTGGATGCAGAAAAAGCGTTTGATAAATCCAGCACCCATTTATGCCAAAATCCCTACAAAAACTGGGATTCCAGTGAACACTCCTGAGTATAGGAAAGGCAGTTTATGACAAACCAACACCAAGCATAATTCTAAGTGGTGAAAAACTAAAGCCATTCCCTTTAAAATCAGGGGCAAGACAGGGATATCCACTCTCTCCCCTTCTTTTCGACATAGTACTAGAATTCCTAGCCAGAGCATTTAGGCAAGAAGAAAATATAAAGGGGATCCAAATAGGAAAAGATGAAGTTAAACTTTCTGTCTTCGCAGATGACATAATCCTATACCTAAAGAACCCCATTGACTCTACTCCCAAGCTAGTAGAGCTAATCCAAAACGTTGTCAAAGTCGCAGGATATAAAATAAATCCTCAAAAATCAATGGCATTGCTACATGCTAATGACCCAAAAGCCAAGGCTGAAATCAGGAAACCAACACCTTTTGAAATAGCCTCAAAAAACATAAAATACCTAGGAACAACTTTAACCAAAGAAGTTAAAGACCTCTATGAAAAGAAAAATGAAATTAAGGCAGAACTAAGGAAATGGGAAAACCTCCCATGCTCCTGGATTGGGAGGACTAATAAAATCAAAATGGCAATATTGCCAAAGGCTATCTACAAATTCAATGCAATACCCATTAATATCCCAAAACCATTTTTTAATGAAAAAGAAAAAGCAATCCAGAAATTCATATGGAACAATGAAAGACCCAGAATAGCAAAAACAATCCTAAGCAGAAAGAACAGTGCTGGAGGGATTACAATACTGAACTTCAAGCTGTATTATAAAGCTATAGTAATAAAAAAACAGCTTGGTCAGCTCCCCTTCCTGTTTTCTTAAACCTTAGTTAATCCTGTGCTATTTCCTGGTTGTCTAACTGCATATAAGCTGAAAGTTAAGAATAAAACATGGCTGCAGTCTTGAGTTACAATCTCGAGATGCAGATCTCCTGAACCCCATCTTTTGCCTCTTGTCTTGCATTTTTCTTTTTCTTTAATTCTCACCCCCTCAATCAGGATTCCCTCTTCATTGCCGGCTGGCTCGGCAGAGCCAATGAGGCAGGGTTTCCCCGCTACTTGGGGTTCTTGTGAAGGTCCAGCAAAAAGGGTCCACTCCTCTTTCTGCATTGCTTCAGATGGCATTTTGTCCCAGAGGGCTGTGTATCCTGCTTGGGGATGGGGACTTTCTGAAGGGGTCCAGTGAAGTGGGGCTAGTTGTACTGTCTGCGTGAGTGCACAGGCACGGTCCACTGCTGGAGCCAGACCAGTAGCCCACTGCCCTATGTTTTCTACTTGGGAAAAACTTATGGAGAAGACTAGGCTGTTTCAGTTGTGTGTGTGGAGAGAAAGATCAGAACACTGCTGGTACCAGGACAGTAGCCGAGATGGCTGTTTCCTTCCTGGGGGGAAACTTCCTGAAGGGATCTGGTACAACAAGGCAGTCCCTGCCTGGTGCACCATTTCAAATGAAATCTGAGCTGGAGCTGTTGAGTAGCCCAAGAGGCTGTGTTTCTCTCTTGGGATAAACTTTCTGAAGGGATCAAGCAGCAGTGCAGGCCCTATGTGGTTTACCAGCACAAATCACAGCTGGGGTTGGACCAATAGCCCAGAAGACTGTGTTTCCCACTTGAACTTTCTGAAGGAGTCTGGGTCAGCAGGGCAGTCCATGCCTAAAGGCCAGCAAGATCACAAGTGGATCCCAGCCCATTAGCTCAGGGGCAGTGTTTCCTGCTTTGGAGGCACTTTTGCAAGAGTCCTGGTCCCCAGAACACTGCGCTGTATGTATTGGGTACACTGTACTTCCCAGCTGAAGCCCGGCCAGCAGTCCAGGGGGCTTGATTCCCACTGTGGGGACTGGAGCCTGTGGGGTAGGAGTGGGGGTTGGGGAAAAGCTTTGGCCTCTTTGTTCCCTTCAGTTTTAGAGTTCCTTCTTGGGCAGAAGGGGGTGGGGAATGAACAAGGCTCTAGGGCTCTGCTGGTTTCCCAATGCAGGAAGGTTGCTGATGGGATACTCACAGAACCTGGAACTGCTTGGGGCTGTCCTTCAGTGTTGGGGCAGATCTCAGAGTTTGTGCCCTTGCAGCCTGCTGCTAGAAGTGGAGTTTGCTGGTTTCCTGAACCCTCCTGTGGCTGTTTCATATGTAAACAGTGAATACATAAGAAATATTTTTGGGGGCTGGGGATATAGCCTAGTGGCAAGAGTGCCTGCCTCGGATACACGAGGCCCTAGATTCGATTCCCCAGCACCACATATACAGAAAATGGCCAGAAGCGGCACTGTGGCTCAAGTGGCAGAGTGCTAGCCTTGAGCGAGAAGAAGCCAGGGACAGTGCTCAGGCCCTGGGTCCAAGGCCCAGGACTGGCCAAAAAAAAAAAAAAAGAAATATTTTTGGGCTGGCAATACGGCCTAGTAGTAAAGTGTTCACATCGTATACATGAAGCCCTGGATTTGATTCCTTAGCACAACATATATAGAAAAAAAGCCAGAAGTAGAGCTGTGGCTCAAGTGGCAGAGTGCTAGCCTTGAGCAAAAAGAAGCCAGGGACAGTGCTCAGGCCCAGAGTTCAAGCCCCAGGACTGGCAAAAATCCAAAACCAAACAAAAGAAATATTTTTAAGTGGAAATTATATATATATATATATATACATATATTTGACATATATATGATATGAGTGTGTATATATACATAAATATATATACACACATATACATTAGTAAATAAGATCTGCTGGTGAAAAGCATTCACACAGACAAAATGGTTAGAAAAATAGGTAAAAGGAGTGAGCTAAGAGTGTTAAAAAGGGCATAATTGGATTGAATACATTAACTAAGACTCATGTTTTATGCTTGAGCAAAAATGGCTCAGGGATAGTCCTAGACCCATAGTTCAAATCTCAGGGCTGGCAATAATAATAATGAAATAATAACATGACAAGTATGATTAGTAAATAATATAAGAGAATTTGTGTGTGTGGGGGGAGGGGGCAGAATGTTGGTACTGGTATTGGAACTCGACCTGGGTACTATTTTTTAGGTTTTTCTCTTTACCACTTAAGCTGCATCTGTACTTCTAGTGTGCAAAACACAAATCAAACACAAGAAAAGGATGAGCAAGGACATTTTCCTGTAACACTAATCAAAAGAAAATGGAGGCTTTTTTGCTACCTGATGAAATTTTTCTAGAGCAAAGAATATTATAGTGGATAAGTAATTTGATGCGAGCCAGTTTATCAAAAACAGAAAACAATCATCAATATTTACACACTTCATACTAGGGCTTTTATTTCTTCCAAATGCAACCCAAAGTGATAGAACTATTTCAAGAGAAGTGTACAGAAATATATGCAATAATTTAAGGCTCAGGTTCAATAACCGAATGTCAAGACTGTTATACAAGGAAAATTAGGTGGAAAGCTGATGAAGAGACAGATTAACTGAGGCAGAATTTTGATGACCTGAACACTGAGTGTGGGTACAGACTCAGATTTCCATGAGTTCCAGTCTTCAGTCATTAGCCAGATGCAGGGTGCTTTCCTTCAATTTTGGCTCAAAACTAACTCATAGTCTACAATTTGAGCTACTGTCCATATCTGGCTGTTTGGCTGGATATTTGGATAGAAGACACTCTTGGAGTTTTCTGCATTAACTGGATGTGAATCTCAGTCTTCAAATCTCAGTCTGCTGATTGGTTAGACTTCAAGAAATAGGCCATGAGGGGCTGGGGATATAGCTTAGTGGCAAGAGTGCCTGCCTCAGATACACGAGGCCCGAGGTTCGATTCCCCAGCACCACATATACAGAAAATGGCCAGAAGCGGCGCTGTGGCTCAAGTGGCAGAGTGCTAGCCTTGAGCGGGAAGAAGCCAGGGACAGTGCTCAGGCCCTGAATCCAAGGCACAGGACTGGCCAAAAAAAAAAAAAAAAAAAAAAAGAAATAGGCCATGAGTCCAAATGTAAAGAATAAATTTTTGACAAATGGATGACAGCAATTGAGGTAGACTGGATATTTGTAAGCCAATAGTGCTATGCATTAGTTTTAAAGAAAACATCCTGGAGCCATAGCTATGAAATGAAAACAGGAAGAAAAACAAGAGAAATCTAAGACAAATTTTCAATTTCGACATCCATGAAGTTACAGGGGAAATATAAGTGAAAATTCTAGCAATTTTAATTTCCACATGTATTTCTCTTTTACTTTTCTCTCAAATGCCCCTGAGCTTGAACTCATAGCCTGAGAATTTTACACAAGGCTAGCACTCTACCACTTGAAACACAGCACCACTTCCAGCTTTTCTATATGTGTGGTGCTGAGCAATTGATCCCAGGGCTTCATGTAGGGGAGGCAAGAACTCTACCACTAAGGACATTTTTCCAGCCCCACATCTGTTTCTTAAAATCAATAAGCAAAAGCTGATTTATGAAGATAACAAAGCACATAACGTTTTTATTCTGTTGGAGTCATTGTTCTCTCTACATCTTCTTTTTACTAATGCAATGAAAGCAATGCCAGTGGCATTTGGAGGGCTCGTGTAAGTAGCAACCAACTTGGACATTTGAACTGGGGACATGGGGAAGTGCTCTTGATACTCTGGAGACTCCAGACAACTCAGAATTGCAATGCAGAGGAGATATAATGGGCAGGACAAGTAGACTCCCAGGAAGGAAGCCTATCAGTGTTTTCTACTCTCTGAGCTTTACAATCACCCACACACTAACAGGCATCTGTTTTGTGTAATATAGCCAGTGAAAACTGATTTCTTAATGTGGAATAAATTTGTTTACCTAAAACTGAAAGTTCTTAGAGTGAAACAAACGTAAGAGCAGGAAAAACCAATTTGCTGACTGCATTTTGCTTGATTTTCCAATCCAATCTGACTCCTTTCTTAGAAAGTAAATAAGAGGCTTGAGGTCATACAGCTATAGTAAACCAAATGCCACCTGAGGTTCTGAACATCTACATGGGGGTAGGGAAGAGAAGCTCTTCCCTGGGTGCCAGAACACATTTACACCCTTGTTCTATAGCACAGAAATATTTCACACATTGCAAAATAAAGTGGCAGCTTTGAAGTTCTTATTGATAATTTACAACACTGTAGAGAACAAATTCTCCAAAATCCAAGGCCTGTACTTACTTTATCTTTCAAATTCAAGGCTGACACACTATAACTTGAGCTGTCCTCCACTCTTTCCTACTTGAACTGTGGCTCTGGGACTTGAACTTGGAGTCTGGGCCTTGATCTCAATTTGAGGGTTAGGATTTGAAGTCAGGCTTGCACCTTACTCTGAGGCCTGGGATTTGAGCTGGAGGTCCTGGAATTGCACTCAGGTTGTGAGCATGAACTCGGTCCTTTGCCTTGAATTCTGTCTTGGGCTGGGTATTCACGGCCTGGGACTTGAACTCGGTGTCTGGGCCTTGAACACAGGGCTTGCCATTTGAACTCAGCCTGGGCCTTATCCTGGTGCCTAGGACTTGAACTGGAGGCCCGGGAGCATGAACTCTGTCCTTAGCCTTAAATTCAGGCCTGGGATGCCAGCTGGTGTCCTGGGACATGAATTGGATGCCTGGGCCTTGAAATCAGGGCCTAGGCCTTGAGACTCAGTCACTGGACTTCAAAGTCAGGTCCTGAAGCTTCACCTTGAGTTCTGGGCCTTGATATTGGCCCATAGACTTTGATATCTGGGCTGGGCCTTGAAATTAGGGCCTTTACTTCAACTCAGAGCCTGGAACTGGAAGTTAGAGCAGGGAACTCAGTTCAGGGCCTGGGCATTGAATTGGGGGCCTGGGCCATGAACTTGAAGCCAGGGCATTGAATTGGGGCCTAAGTCTTTAACTGGTATCATGGGACTTCAAATTGGGACCCAAGATTGAACCTTGGGGTCTGGGATATGAACTCGAGCCAGACACTTCAAATCTGGACCTGGTAACTGAACTCGGCCATAGGAATTGAAACCCAGGCCTTGGATTTGAACTGGGGGCTGTTCCTTGAACTCATGGCCTGGGCCTTGAATTTGAGCCTAGGACTAGAGCTCTTGGCTTTGGACTTGAACCCAGCGCCCAGGTCTTGATCTTGGGGCCTGCAAGTGCAACTCCACAGGCTAGAACTGGAACATGGGCCTTTATCTTAAAGTCTGAGCCTTGACTTTGAGCCCTATGCCTTGAAGTCACACCTTGGGATTTCAACTCATGGTTGGTGGTCTGCACTGGGGTCTGGGAGGTAAACTGGGGCTTGGGACTTGAATCACAGACCCAGGCCTTGTATTCGAGACCTGGGCCTGCATCTCACATACTGGAACTTGACCTGTGGCCTGGGACTCTCAGCCTGGTTCTTAAGGTCTGGTTTGAGAAATCACAGAATTAGACTTGAACTTATGTCCCAGTTTTTCAATTCAGGGTTTGCAACTAGAACTCCAGGGCTTGGTAGCAGGACTGAGAGCTTGGGACTTGAATGCAAAGTGCAGGTCTTGAAGTTGGGGCCTAGGCCTGAACTCTCAGATTGAGTTTGGGAACTGGGCCTGTGACATAAACTGGAGGCCTGGGCCTTGATTAGGGGGCCTGGGACTCAAACTGGAGCCTATGACTTGAACCATGGACCTGGGCTTTGTATTGGACTGCAAATCACTGCCTGCATCTTGAACTGAGGGCCTGGGACTTGCAGGAGATCTGTGCGGCTTAAAGTCACCACTGGGCCTTGATCTTGGGCACTGAAACTTGAATTCCATTCCTTGGATTTGTACTCAAGGCCTAGGCTGGGAACTCGAGGCCTGTGACTTGAACTCTGAAACTAGGCCTAGAAATCAGAGCCTTCAGCTTGAACCCATGGGTTTGGATTCCAATGTGAGTGCTGGGCCTTGCACTTGAGGCCTGTGATTGAACTTGAGGCCTGGGCCTTCAACTCTTGGCCTGGGAATAATGTCAAGAACTCAAACTTGAACTGTGGGACTGGGCCTTGATCTGAAACAAGGGGCTTGCACTAGGACCCCCGGCCTTGAATTTGATGCTTAGGTCTTGATCCTGGGGCCTAAATTTTAAACTGGGGGACTAGGGACTTGAATGAAGGCCTGGGTCATATTCTCAGGCCTGGCACTTGAGCTTGATATCCAGCAATTGATTTGGCAGTCTTGGACATGAACTCAGGCCTTTGACTTAAAAAAGACCTGGGAGATGAACTCAGGGCCTGGCACATGACACAGGGCTTGTGACTGCAACACGGGTTTGGGCCTTACTTTCAGCCCTTGAACTTATACTCAGAGCCTTAGACATGAGCTTGAAGACTGGGACTGGAAATTAGAGCCTGATCCTTGAACACAGAGCTTGGGATTTAACCCAAGGCCTAGGACTTGAACTCCAGACTTGGAATTTGAACTCCAGGCCTGGGAACTGAATTTAGAGCCTAGATCTTGGATTCCATGACTGTTCCTTGAAACTAGGCCATGGACTTGAACTCAGGGCTTGGCACTGGAAGTGAAGACCTAGGATGAAACTTGTAGTCTTGACCTTGAAGTTTGGGCCTCACACACAGCAGAGCTAGGAATGTGAACTCAGGGCCTGTGCCAAGACTCGGGGCCTGGGACATGAACTGGGGTCTGGCAGTTGAACCACTGACCTGGGTTTGGTATTCAGGGCCTGAGACTGGATCTCACAGACTGGACCTGGAAGTCGGGGCCTGGGACCTGAACTCACAGCTTGGACTTAAGGTTGGGACCAGGAAGCATGGTACTTGACTTCACTGCCTGGGATTTGAATTCAGTTCCTCAGTCTTGAGCTTAATGCCGGTGTCTTGAATTGTCTACTTGGGCCTTAACTCTTGGCCTCATCAGCCTTTACCACTGGGCCTTGGAATTAAATTTGCGGCCTGGGGATTGAACTCAGGCACTGGTCCTTCAAAGCTGGTCCTGGGACTTGAAGCAGGGGGTTTGGAAGTATACTTAGATTCAATGCCTGGACCCTGAACTCAGGGCCTGGGCCTTGACCAGGGGCTTGGGTCTTGAACCCAGCGTCTGACTATTGAACTTGGGCATGTGACTTGAACTAGAGCTTGGGTCTTAGTCTTAGGCCTCATTGAGCTTGAGGTAAAGACTTGAAATTGGGGCCTGGGACAGGAACTCAGGCTTTATCTGTGAATTAAGGCCTAGGATAAGAAGTTGCTGCCTGGAACTTGATCATGGGGCCAGAATCGTGAACATGGGCCTGAGACTTGTCCTCGAGTTCTGGGCCTTCAACTTGAAATTGCAACCTGAGCCTTGTATTCATGTCCTTGGACTCAGAATCGAGACCTGGCACTTGAACTTGGGTCCTGGGAGATGCTCTTGTGGCTAGATTCTTGAGTCAAGCCGTGGGTCCTCAACTCGAGGACAGAGCCTTAAAGTCAAGACTTGGGAATTAAAATCATTCCCATGGACTGGTCTTGAGGCCTGGGCCTTGAACTTGGGACCTGGAGCATAAGCTTGGGGCTTGGGACTTGAACTCAGGCCTGGGCTTCCTCTCAGGCCTGAGATGGGAGGTGAGGCCCAAGACTTAAACTCTGGGCTGGGACATGAACTCAGGCACTGGCCTTGAATTGAGGCCTGGACTTTGCACTCCTTCCCTGGGAGTTGAACTAGAGTCATGAAACTGGAACTCTGGCCCTTGGATTTGAATTTGAGGGGTAGGCCATCAATTCAGTGCCCATGCCTTGAATTTTGAACCTAGGCCCAGACTTGAACTTGTGGTCTATGATTGGAACTGAAGGTCTGCAACTTGAACAAAGGGCCTTCAACTGGAACTCTGGGGCCTGGGGATTAAACTCAAAGTCCAAGCCTTGAAGTAAGGACCTAGGCCTTGAACTCATTCAAAGCTTGGGATTTAAACTCAGGGCATGTGCCATGAACTGGGGACCTGGCCCTTGAACTGAGGTCTGGGGCTTGAACCATGGACCTGGGCCTTGTGCCCACTGCCTGTGTCTGGATCTGACAGCTTGGAATTTGAACTCAGGACCTGGGTCTTGAACTAGAGGCATGGGACTTGATCTAGACCGGGGCCTTGATCTAGCTGCCTGTGACATTTCAGCTTGAGCCTTGGGCCATGAACTCAGTGCCCATGTCTTGTACTCATGGCCTGCAATTTGAATTTGAGTCCTAGGCCTTGAACTTGAGGCCTGGGCTTCAAATTCTCACTCTCAGATTGAATTCTTAGCCTGGGCGTTCAACTCTTAGCCTGGGAATGATGTTTGTGACTCAGACTTGAACTAGAATGCGGGTGTGGGACTTGAACACGGGTCTTAGGATTGACGTAGGAGCCTGGGCCTTGAATTCAATGCTTAGGTCTTGACTTGTGGCCTGCATCTTGAACTCAGGGCTTGGGACTTGACTCTGAGCCTGAGACTTGACCTCAGGATCCTGTGTCTTGCCATGGCGGTTGGGAGTTTAAGTCAGGCCTGGGCCTTACTCCCAGGCCTGGGATTAGAACTTGGTTCCTGCGATGGGAACTTGGGCCTTAGCCATCAATTCAGGCCTGTGACTTGAACTCGTGGCCTGGGCCCTCTACTCAAGGTCTAGGACTTGAAATGACAGCCTGATCCTTGACTTCAAGTTCTGGGACTTGCAATTGAGGCCTGAGACTTCAACTCAAGGCTTAGGTCTTGAACTCAGGTTCTGAGCCTCGAACTCAAGTCATTGGAATTGAAGTCAAGGCCTGAGTCTTGAACTGAAGGCCTTGGCATTGAACCTTAGTCCTGGGTCCTGTACCCAAGGCCTGAGAATTGGAATCAGGACTTGGGACTTGAATTCTGGGCCAGGAATTGAACTAGAGTCCTGGGCCTTAAACTAGGGACCTGGGCCTTAACGTGGGAGTGAGGACTAGAACTCAGGTCTGCGCCTTACTCTCAAGCCTACAAGTTGACTTCAAGCCCTAGGATGACCACAAGGCCTGGGACATGAACTTTGACCTTGGCCTTGACTTCATGGGTAGGATGTGAACTCAGGGCCTGGGACTTGCTCATGGGTCTTGGAACTTGAGCTTGGGCCTTTGCCTTGTTTCAGGCCCATGACGTGAACTTGAGTTCAAATGACAGCCTAGGCCATGAACTCTGGGCCTGCAATCTGAACATGGTGGCCAAGCATTGAAATCGTGGCATGGGACTTGAAATGCAAGCTTGATCCTTGATCTCAGGGATTGGGATGTGAACGCCAGCTTGGGTAATTGAACTTGTTCTTGAGATTTGAACTTCAAGTTTTGGAGTTGCTTTTGGTATCAAGTCCTTGATATTGGGGCTGGGCCATATAATTAGGTCCTGGGAATTGAACTTGGATCCTGGGCTGGGAATTGAACTTGGATCCTGGGCCCTGAATTGAATTCAGGTCCTGGAAATGGAAATTATGGCCTGAACTGATTTCAGGTCTTTCGACTGGAGCTCAGGCCTTGAGAGTAGAACTCAAGGTCTGGGCCTTCAATTGTAGGCCTGGCCATGAACTTGAAGCCAGGGCCTTAAATTGGGGCCTCAGCCTGTAACTCACTTCCTGGGATTTCAACTTGGTTCCCGAGAGTAGATGTCAAACTGGGCCGATATCTTGAATTCACAACCAGGGCTTTACCTCAGGCCTGGCACTAGAACTCTGAGATTGGACTTGAATTCAGTGTCCAGGTCTTAAACTCAGTCCTGGAACTAGACCTTTGGTGCCTGGGGTGAAATTGGGGGCTTGGTACTTGAACTCGAGACTTGGTCTGAAATGGGGGTGATTCCCTTGAACTCGAAGTCCAGGCCTCCAAGTTGGGGCCAAGGCCTTGAACTCAACAACTCAACACATAGGCCTTGTATTCAGGCCCTGGAACTAGAACATGGAGTCCTGGGATTTGCCCTCATTGCCTGGGATTTGGACTCAGAGCCTGGTTCATGAACAGAGGGCCTGGGATTTGAACTGAAGGCCTGAACTTGATCTCATGCTCTGGGAGTTGAAATAGGGGCTTGAGTCGTGAACTCCAGGCCCAGAACCTAAAGCACTATAACTGGAACTCAGTGACCTGGATCCAATGTCAGGCTTGGGGATGGAATGCAGCTCTTATGTCTGGAATTCATCACCTGAGACTTTATCTCAATATATGTGTCTGGGACTTCACAAATGGGCCTTGAAATCAGGCCATGCACTAGAACTCAGGGTCTCTGTCTTGGACTCAACGACTGTAGCTTGAACTCGGGCCTGGGCTTGAAACTTGGGGGCTGGAACTTGAACTCCTGCCTTTACCATGAATTCAGTCCTGGGACTTAAACTGGTGTGCTGGTACTTAAACTGGTGTCCTGGTACTTGAACAAGGGTATTGAGACCTAGACGCATAATCTGGGCCTTGGACTTGCGGTCTGGGCCATAAACTCAGGGATTAAAGGAAAGTAGCTTTACCATTCTTAACAAGTCAGTCTCACCTAGTCAGATAGGGGCTTTTCTCTACAATCCTGATAGATAATAGTGTTGGAAACTGCGCCTAGAAGTTTGAAGAAGCGTGTCTCTTCTCTTGAGTCGGGAAATTGCAGTGGAACCAATAACATTGAATAAGAAAACCAAACCAAAACCATTGTAATTACACCTTCCATTAAGCAAAGTGTGTGTGTGTGTGTGTGTGTGTGTGTGTGCGCGTGTGTGTGTTTCATGGTACTTAAGTGATCCATCTCCAATTTAGTATACCTGGATTTGCACCAGAGGAGTAAGGACAGTTTCAGACTGACTTACCATAACTGCTGCTAGGAGACCAAAGACACCCTGTGATATCATAGAAGGCTTATTATGGTCTAGGCTTGTTTATCTGGGCAGGTCTACTTAAGCTGCACATAGGATGAGGAGCTGAGGAAGAAAGCATTTGAGATGGAGGATTTATTTTCGGATAGGCCAGATACTTCCAAATATGTCTCCCCAGGTTCAGAGGCCTCCACTATCCCTTTATTGAGTGATGGTCCACTCACAGAGGAAGCTGAATCAAGGTCTAAGGCTCGGGAAATTGCTCTAGGAGTTTTGCCTCAGACATCTTGGTTCAAAGGACCACATTCCACATATAGAGTCTCTGCACCAGAGGAAGACAATGATTGTGTTTCCCTGACTTTTCCCAGAAAACTTTGGAAAATTGTAGAAAGTGACAAATTCAAGTCAATTTGGTGGAGTGAGGATGGAACTTCTGTTGTGATTAATGAAGATCAATTTAAGGAAGAAATTTTGGGAAGAAAGTATCCTTTCAAAATATTTGAAACTAACAGTATGAAAAGTCTAGTTCGTCAACTGAATCTTTATGGGTTCCGCAAAATTCAGCACCGACTTGAACGGTCTGCTTCTCTGGTTGAGTTTCTTGCCGAAGAGAAGGAAGTCTATGCTTTAGCCAAGGTAAGTACTTACATTTCATCACGTAGGCGCTCACAGATGGCTATGTTTGTACCCCTGTTGCACATGTCATTACAAGAGAGTAAAACTGTATTAAAAATGACTTGAAACGCTAAAAGAAATTTTCATTTCAGTCAGTTGAGGACAGATTGTGTCTTCACCATTTTGAATTTAAAGAAAATTTGCAAGCAACTTTGAATCTTCCTAGTGAGTTCTGAATAAAGGCAGTTAAGATGTTCATTGTCACTATATAGATACAGCATGTTTTCACTTGAGGACAATGATATATACATGCTTGTTTCTTACTAAGTACATTTTAAGTAATTAAAGTATAGATGCATTGCTTAACTTCTTTACCAATGTAATTAGCTTTTTTTTTTCGCTCTCCTTGGTCATGAACACAGGACTGAGCAGTGCCCCTGGCTGCTTTGTGCTCAGGCAAGCACTCTACCATTTGAGCCACAGAGCCACTTCTCGCTTTGTATCCTTCACATGTGGTTTTGGGGAATGGAGCCCAGTGCTTCATGTATGGGAGGCAAGCACTGTACTGCTGTCACATTCCCAGCCCCGTCATTAACTTTTATTCTGTGATTTTTGTCAGCTAAGAGTGACACTGAACTTCTTATTAATAGGTATCCAAGTGATGTTCCGCTTTTGTGTTTCAGTTGCTGTGCTACCATAACCCGAACTTTAAGCAAGGATGTCCCCAACTGTTACGAAGAATGAAAAGAAGATTAAGGATTAAAAATGTTTCTCCAGCAGCTGCTTCGTTGGTTCCACAGGTGGACAACCAACAGCACCCTGGAGCAGAGAACAAAGCGAACAATTCTAATTCTGACTTATTGGCTGAGAACGGTGTAGAATGTTTCCTTTCAACTTCAGGAAACTTAAAGGTATCTCCAACGTCCCAGCCTTCTAGCAGGCACATGGTCCCAAGTTCAACTGACCTCGTCAGAAATGTCTTTCCTCTTACATCATCTCTAGTCGGTCCACCAGCACATATTATAACACAACAACATGCCATTCTAAATCACCTAACTTCTGTTCATAGGCTCTCAAACAACAGCTACACTCAGGCTAAGGGCCAAATTGTGAATTGTGTCACAATGTCTACTTGTCAATACCGGATCATCCCTCCCTTTCAAAATGGTAATTTTGGATTGGTGATGGCGCCTTCTGCTATTCCAAGTGGATATCCTCATTTATTAGCTAAGGACACTCTGGTTTCAAACCTGCTATGGTCAGCACACCACCAACCGCTCTCCATTTCCACAATTCTGAACACATCTGCTGAAGCATTTTCAAACTCAACTCATCAAATCATATCATCTAACCAGCATCACGCAAATAATAATTAATCAACCAAAGAGATGCTATACTTGGCAGGAAACAGATTAAAATGTGTTGTCAAATACTTAAAAACAAACCGTAACTGGGTTATGTAAGCATTAAAGTGGCATGCTAACAGCTATGGTTTCTTTTTCATTATTTAAGAAAAAAACTCAAAGGTAAAGTGTGTTTTACTTTTTTGAAAATAACTGTGGTACTTCTTATGTTTTGAAATATGGTCCTCAACCATCACCTCCCTTCTAGAGCAAGGACAGAATGAGTTTTATACAGAGGACATGCTGTTAGTACGATCAAAACAAAAACTGAAGAAAGGAAAGAGAAAAAGTGGGAAATAGGAAACAGCATAAGTTGTGTCAAGGAATATCTGCATTAGGAATAGCAAAAAGGGAATAAATGAAAATAAACTCTAGGAACACAAATGCACACTATCTTCTTTAATGTTTTCTCAATTACATGACATTTTCCTGACGCAGATCCTCGGCAAATGGACACAAACAGGTTAAAAGTTGAGGTAATATGTACCTGTTGTTGCACACAGACATTGTTTCTTTCTATTATGTAGGTTTCCTCACCTTCTCTTGGGTACTTTCTTTAGCTCTACCATAGCTTGTCTCCTTGAACATTTTGTCTATTCCCAGTCTTTAGTAATGCCCAATTTCTTTGTCCAAATCAATTTGTTACACTAACTTGTCACACTTTCACCTTCACTTTTCAGTGCAAGCTTTCTTTACAAAATTAATGTAGAATAGTGTTCACTAGAGAAATTCACAACTCTTTACTATAAGCAATGTCCCATAGGTTGTTATATCAAGTATTAAATACCTTGCACTCTGTGTAATGTTCAATTATTGGTCATTATTCCCATTACAACTGGGAGTAATACTCTCACTCATACCTTCGTAAGCTCTTTTCTTTTTCCTTTTGTACATGTGGGTTTGAACTCGATATTTCCATTTATCTTCCAAAATGTCTTTGCCGTTCTCAAATAGGGCTGACAACTCCTCTTTGAAAGAACATGCAGTCCATTACCACTTTACCATTTCCTTTGCGTAGAGAGCCACCACTGCAGGAAACCAGTTGTTCCAATTTTAAGAATCAGCATCTGTAGAAGATATTTTATATTATACACATTCCACTGTTGGAAAAACATGGAGACAAAATTCTTCTTCTTCCTCCTCATTGGCCTGAATCCAATCTGAATTTCCTCATGTACGGGCAGAGTTAAATTCATCAGGACAGGCCTAATTTGCCATTTTGGGAGGCAGGGTGACTTGAGATGAATTAGTCTTCAATAAATGATCCACTTGGGCTGGGGACATGGGTTGGGAAGGGGGCTGGGACTTCTACCCCGCGGTCCCAGGGATCCTCAGGGTGCCCTGGTAGTTTCCAAGGTCCGGCACTTGCTGGGATTCTCCCACCACCACCCCCATCTGAGGGCAATTGTCAAGCTGGAGACTGTCCTGACAGCACAGCCAAGGTGCTGCCTTTAGACGTTGCCCAGGGAAGACGGGTAGGATGTGGAGAATCAGTTTGGAATTTCACTGGGGTAGTCGATCCAGATTACCCCCAGCACACCCAGGCCAGCGCATTTCACATAGCAGACTATATACAAATGCACATTCATATTGTGCATGCATGTATACCCCTATATCCATGGACCTGTAGAAAGAAACAGAAAGGACACATTTCTTTATCCCAGTTATTTTTTTTGGGGGGGTGGGCATTTGGGGGTTGAGAAACTGCACTTTAGAAACCTGTAATACAAAATTATAAACAATATAAGCAGGATGTTATATACAGGTTCACCTATTAACTTACATAGGTCCACTCTCTATTACTTTATACTTCCCCCCCTTGCTTGTACAAAAGCTTGATTCCACCCCTGTTCTTTCTTACTCATGATTGTTGCTCTATCACTTGAAGCATGCCTCCAGTCCTCTACTGAGGAAATGAATTATTTAATTAGTTAATTCGTTAATTTGCTTTTTTTTTTTCTGTGCTTGGTGTTAAGTCCGTGAACAGAGGCACGAGTCTGATAAAATGCAAAAATTAAGTAAAGCTTTATTTTGTGCCAAGCATCAAGAAAGAACTGACAGCTGGGCTACTCCTAAACAGGAGCACCCAGACTTGATCTTACAGGCTGATTTGCAAAGGAAAAACCACAAACCACAGGGCTATGCCTGCCTGTTAATCACAATTGGATCCTACTAGGAGAATTTCACCATGACTGTTAGTGTTACCCAGTTGATCCTTATTTATTTTTTTAAAAATCACCTATTGTGACTCTGCTGCAGGGATCCAACCCAGGTGTGGGGAAATGATTGTCACTCCTTTTTGGGCAGTTCCGCATGCCTGCCTTTCTGGTTTGTGCTAAATTCCCGCAAAACTACATCAGCCAGGGTCACTATGAGTTCAGTCTAAGTTGGGGTCAAAATGGAGTCACCCGGGCTCTTAAACTGACCCCTTCACTTGGTACTGAAGCTTGAACTTGCAGTCTAGGCTCTGTCCCTTAGTTTTTCCACTCAAGACTGGCACTCCATCACTTAAGGTGCAGTTCCACTTCCAGCTTTTTCATAGTTGGTCTTTTTTTTTTTTTTTTTTTTTGGCCAGTCCTGGGCCTTGGACTCAGGACCTGAGCACTGTCCCTGGCTTCTTCCCGCTCAAGGCTAGCACTCTGCCACTTGAGCCACAGCGCCCCTTCTGGCTGTTTTCTGTATATGTGGTGCTGGGGAATCGAATCTAGCGCCTTGTGTATCCGAGGCAGGCACTCTTGCCACTAGGCTATATCCCCAGCCCCTGATCTGGTCTTTTTGATAACCCTCAGGAAAGCTTGTCCACCTGAATGCTGATTTGGTTAAGAACTTGATTCCATCAAGGACATGGAACAAACAAAACTGATCGTACAACTTGGGCTTTAAAGTTTGAATAAACAAGGGATTCAACTCAAGAAAATAGGAAAGTGAGTGGCCAGATTCCATATAAATAACTCCACAGAGATTTCTTAACTGCATCAATAAATTTCATGACCAATACCCTAGCAAGGCCTATAAAATTGTAAAGTACGTTGGATTTTTCTTTTAAAAACTCAGTTAAAATATACCTTTGCAGATATAATTGAAAGAATGCAGATATACAAAAACTAAGATTTAGCATATAAGTCTTGTAGGGAAGAATCCTTAAAATGTGTAGGATGGAATGAATAAGGTAATGCATGTCTGTAATTCCAGCATTTGGAGGCTCTGAAGCATAGGAATTCCAAATTTAAGGCCACTCAGGGCGACATAGCAAGACTTTGTTGAAAGAAAAAAAGGAAGGTAGAAGGAAGGGAAGAGAAAGAGATGAGAATAGTTTAAATGTAAAACTATACTATGAGAACAGAACAGAGAGGAATGAACAGAAAATGAGCCCAGAAGTTGGTAAAATGTTTTGGTAAATTTAAATAATAACTACTAGATGTTGGACAGAAACAGCGTATAAAACTTCAGCTTTATTAATAATAATTGACTTACTTATATAAATGTAAGTCAAATCTGGAAAAACAATGGAAAACAATGTATTAGGAGCAACCACTTGAACTAAGACAAACAAGCTCGTCTCAAACAGTAAAGAAAACCACAGTCACCCACGGTGGAATTACAACTTGGAAAATAATGTGCTATAGCAGCAGCACAATGATACTTGGTTGTTACAAACTCTATCAGTGCAGATTGCCACATGAATTAGTTTGAGAAAACAGCACAAAATAGAAACCCACACATCCCAAAAAATTCTCAAAAGCTTAACATGAAGGCCTTTCATATTTAGAACTTTTTCTTCCTCCTCCTCAAGTGCTTAGAAAGGTTCCTAATATTTCAAACTGTTCTCCTCTGTTCTGTTGCTGTTTTTCCTGTGTGTCCTGTGTGGCTTAAGATTTCATGCCAACTTTTGTATGTATACACACAATTTATTAAATTCAACCATTATATTCAACATGCCAAATAACCTCACAACATATATAGTCATCCAAAAGCAAAACAGAAACCCAGTGTAAGTTTCTGTGTTTTTTTCCACCCACTACAAAGAGGAGGAGAAACTAATTTCTTAGTTGAGATATGGGTTATCTGCCAACCAGGGACAGTACCATTTTATTTAAGGATAAAACTTAGAAGCATCAACAGAACATATAAGAGTGGAAAAGTATCTTACAAAGGCATTTATCAAAGCAGACAAAATTCTTGTTATTTCAAGATATTTTTGTCCTTATCAACCAACGAAGAGATACATAGATATGTCTTAAAATTAAGTAATTTTGTTGGAGACCAAAGTAACATAAAAAATTATTTCTATACACTAGTAACTATGTACTAAGTAGATGTGGATCTTATAAATAAACAAATATCGAAACACAGAATTAAGAGCTTTTCCAGTACAGGAGAGGATACTGTAAAATATACTGGGTGCGGAAGGGTTTAGAAAAAATATAAACAAAAATACCTCCACTACTAAAAACATAAATTCTTTAATAAGCTAACTCTATTTTTTTTTTAAATCTATGATCACTGCATCAAGTTGTTTGTTTTGTAGACACAAACGTGCATAGTAGAAAATTTGCTTGAGTCCCCAAAGGGAACTAGGTTTGTTTGTGCTGGTCCTAGGGTCTGCGCTCAGGGCATGGGCACTATCCCTGAGCTTTTGTGCTCAAGGCTAGCACTCTACCACTGGAGTCACAGCTCCACTTCAAGCTTTTTGGCCACCATTGGTGAAAAGATTCTCACAAACTGTCCTTTCCAGGCTGTCTTTGAACCTTCATTGTCAGCAGTCTGCTTCCTGAGTAGCTAGGATTACAGGCATCAGCCATTGGTGTCTGGTGGGGGGTAAATCCATGGTAGGCATAAATTAACAGAGACCAGGGCCAAAGTCCACTAAATAACAAATGAATATGCATGCTGGTCCTGGGGCTTGAATTCTGGGCATTTTCAACTTGCTCAAATCTAACACTCTTGAACTGCTCTATTTCTGGCTTTTTTTTAATGCCAGTCCTAGGCTTGAACTCAGGGCCTGGACGCTGTCCCTGAGCTTTTGTGCTCAAGGCTAGCACTCTACCACGTGAGCTACAGCTCCTTTTCTGGCTTTTTTCCCCCTGATTAGTTGGAGCTAAGAGTCTCACAACTTTCTTGCTGGAACTGGTTTGACCCATGATCATCAGATCTCAGCCTGCATAGCTAGGGTTACAGGCATCAGTCATTGGCTGCTGGCAGAATGATTATTTTAGTATGGATGCAAAAAGATTCAATGGTAGGGCACTGGAGAAAAAGTGAGTTTGTAAAGTGCTGGAGCTGATGTTTGAAACAAAAACATGGTGGTGGTGGGTATTTAGAAACTGAGGATGACTTCTACAGGAAAAGGCCCTAAACAGCTGACTCAAAGTCTCAAAGTTAATATGTATATTTCAAGCAGTCTGTTTTAAGGTGGAAGTAGTCTTCCAGATTTCCTAGTCAGCTAGTTCCAAAATTCTGCAATGATACAAACACACAGGCAGACAATCTCCAAAAAGAAACCAAGTAAGTGAACCAACACCCCAAATCCTATCTTTGTAGGTTACATCGCTGGCTTCTAAAAGACCCCCTCCCAGCCTCAACCAGACGCTAGCAGGAGGAGAGAAATCTTAGAACAAGCATCTCAGGGCCTTGTACAGAGGGCAGGGATGGTGCACAGGGCACATGAGTAGATTTGGTGGGCTTGTTGGATTTGAACTTGGGCTGGGAGACGGAGGCAGGGGCTGCAGCAGTGAGCCGGGAACCGACCTCAGAAGGTGGAAGTCCAGGTTGAACATGGACTGAGCATTGTGGCTGTAAGTCCAGGTTGTGGGCTAGGGTCTTGATGCTCAGGGATGGACCAACATGGACATTGATGTCATGGCATGTGGCTGAAAATCAGGATCTGGATCGGGATATCAGGGCTAGGTCTTGAAATGGATTCCTGCGATTGAACTCAGACCCATAGACAGGGACTTGGTGCCAGGGACATAAACTCGGGACTAAAACTTGAACTAGGAGCCTGGGCCTTAAATTTAGGGCCTGGGACTTGATCTAGAGAACTAGAATTTAAACTCTGGCCCTTGGATTTGAATTCAAGGCCTAGGCAATGAATTCGTTGGTTAGGCTATGAGTTCATTGGCTGTGATTGAACTCCAACCTAGGCTTAGAACTCAGATCCTGGTACTTGAACTTGGGTCTTGACTCTGGTCTGGGACTTGAAATCTGAGTCTGAGACCTGAAATCAGGGAATGGGACATGAACTGTGACCTGGGACTTGAACTCCGGACCTGGTACAGGATCATGTGTCCTGTGAGTTGAATTCATGGCCTGGGACACAAATGTTGGTCCTGGGTAGTGAAGTCAAATCTTTGGCCTGGATATTGGCATCTGGGTCATGAACTCATGGCCTGATATTGGAAATTGGAGCTGGTTCTTGAAGTCAATGCCTGGAATTGAAATCCATGACAGGTCTTTGAACTCAGGGCCTGGTATGTGACTTCAGGGCCTGGACTTTCAACCTCAGCCTGGACAAGGAGATCCAGGCTGGGCCTTGAAATGGGGCCCTGGGACTCGTGCTCAGGATCTGGCACGTGAACTTGAGGCCCAGGACTTGACTTGTGGCCTGGGACATAAAGTCAGGCCTTGGCCTGGAATTCAGACCTGAGACCTGTACTTGGGGCCTGGGACTTGAACATGGGCTGTGGAACAAGAACTGTGGCCTTAGCCTTTCTTTCAGTTCTGGGATTTGAACTGGGGGGCTGGGACATGAGCAGGGCAGGGCTTGAAACTTGAACTCAGGGTCCACGCCATGAACTCAGGGACTTCATCCCGGACTGTTTGGCCTGGGAATGTAAGTCAAAGTCCAGACTTTGAAATTGGGACCTAGGCCTACATCTCACAGTTGGCATTTGAACTTAGGCCTGTGCCATTAATGGAGGCTGGGGACTTGCAGTGAGTCTGGAACGTGAACTTACAGACTGGGCCTTGATTTTGGGCCTGGGGCTTGAACTGCAGGCTTTGGACTTGAACTCAGGGGCCAAGTCCTGTACTTGACTCCAGAAACTGGAACTCTAGGGCTGGGAACTGAAACTATGGGCCTGGGACTTTAACTCAAAGTTCTGGTCTTGAATTGGGGGCCTAGGCAATGAACTCACAGCTTGGCATCTGAACTGAGGGTCTTTGCCATGAACTGGGGGCCGAGGACTTGACCTGGGGCCTGGAATTGAACCACATATTGAGGTGCCAGAAGTCAGGCCCCACCACGTGAACCCCATTTTAGAATCGAACCCTGAGCCAATCAGATTTGTACCTGTGTTCTAATCTTGCTTGCACAGCTGATTGTTGTAACCTTGTTCTTTGCCTTTATAAGCCCTGTGTAATCACAGCTCGGGGCTTCCTCCTAACCTCCGCTGTGTCGGTGGGTAGGACGAGGCCCGAGTTGGCAGCTCGTTAAATAAAGCCTTGCCTTGCTTTTGCATTTCGGAGTGTCTGAATCTCGGTGGTCTTCTTGGGGGTGGTCTTGCGACTTGGCACAACAATATCTGGGCCCTGTTCTGAGGGCCAGAGCCTGGACCTCACAGCCTGGAACTTGAATTGGGGCCTGGGACTTGGATTCACAGCCTGGGACTTGAACCCAAGTCCAAAGAATTGAAATCAAGGCCTGGGACTTGAACTTAAGGTCTTGGACTTTAACTAAAATCCTTTGTCCTGATTTCCAGGCCCAAGAAATGAAATCAGGACTTGGGACTTGAACTTTGGGCCAGGCATTGAACTGCAGCCCTGGGCCTTAATGCTTTAAGTTGGGCATGGGGAATGGAACTCAGCCTTGGGTTTTGTTCTGACGCCTGGAACTGGAACTTGAGCCCCCGGACTTGAACTCAGGGCCTGAGATATGAACTTGGAACTTGGTCTTGAATGCAGGACTGGTATTTGAACTCTGGGCCTGGGAAGTGAAGACAGGGATTGGAATTTGAGCCAAGGCCTAGACAATTGCTTTCTGGCCTGGGACTTGACCTTGGGTCTTTGGACCCTGAGCTCCATGCCTGGCCCTGGGATTCAGAGCCTGATCCTAGAATTCTGGGCTGGAGATTTGAACTCCAGGCCTGTGACTTGAATTTGCAGCCTGGGCCTCCTAATCAGGACCCAGGCCTTGAATTCAGTAACTAGACTTTGAACTAAGGACCAGGGTCTTGAATTCAGTGATTGGGCCTTGGACCCTGAAACCAGGACTGGGCCTTAAATTGGGGCTTGGAATTCAACTTGGAGCCTGGAACTGGAACTCAGAGTCTGGACTTCAATTCAGGGACAGGCCCTTTAATTGAGCTCCTGGGCCATGAACTCAGAGCTCACGTCTTGAATTGGGAGCAAAGCCTTTAACTAATTTCCTGGGATTTCAACTTAGGTCCCAGGACCAGGACTCAGGGTGTGGTACATGAACTATAGGCAAGAGATTTGTATTCTTGACCTGGGACTTGAACCCAGTCCTGTGTATTGAACTCAAGACCTGGGACTTGAACTTGAGGCCTGGGCTTGAACTGGGCCTTGAATTCACATCCTGGGCCTTGACCTCCTGCCTGGTTTGGGGATGAGTATGACATTGGCTTCATAGAATGCGTTTGTGATAACTTCCTCTGCTTCCATTTCACAGAAGAGCTTGAGCAGTACGGATATTAATTCTTCTTTGAACGTCTTGTAGAATTCCATGCTGAGCCCATCAGGGCCTGAGCTTTTCCTTATTGGAAGCCTTTTGACTGGTTCCTCTATCTCTTTGTATATTATTGGCTTATTTAGTTGATTTATATCGTGTTGGTTAAGTTTGGGTAATTTGTATTTCTCAAGAAATACATCCATTTCTGCCAGGTTTGCCTTCTTCAGTGAGCATAGATTCTGAGAATAGTTCTTGATGATGGTTTTAATGTCCTTGACATTGTTGTGCTTTGTACCATGGCATCTACAATCTTATTGTTTGGAGTTTCTTTTGTCTGTCTGTCTGTCTGTCTGTCTGTCTGTCTGTCTCTCTCTCTCTCTCTCTCTCTCGGTTAATCTTGTGAGAGGCCACTCAATTAACAAAAAGCTTTTTGTTTCATTAATTTTATGTATAGACTTTTTCATTTCTATCTCATTGATTTCTCCTCTAATCTTTGTTATCTCTCTCCATCTCTTAGCTGGAGGTTAAATTTTTTCCTGTTTCTCTAAAAGTTTTAGTTGCATCATGAGGTTGTTGACTTGAGCTGCTTATGTTTACTTGATGTGTGAGTTTAGGGCCATGAATTTTCCCCTGTGTACTGGTTTTGTTGTGTCCCAGATTGTTCCTTTGTGATGTATTTTCATTTTTGTTGAATTGTAGGAACTCTATAATTTCTTCTTTAATTTGTTCTATGATCCAGGTGTTGTTCAGTAGTGTGCTGTTTAGCCTCCATCTATTTGGTCATTTCTACTGTATGCTTTATGGTTAAGCACCAGTTTGTTTCCACTGTGATCACATGGGATGCAAGGGATTAGGTTAATCCTCTTATATTTGCTTAAGTTCTTGGTGTGAACTATGAGGTACTCTATTTTGGAGAATGTTCCAGGGGCTGCTGAGAAGAATGTGTACTGGGTTGTTGTTGGGTGCATGTGTGTTACTTCTGTTCAGGTTCTGGTATCATTTAGGTCCTGGACTTCTTTTCTTACCCTCTGTTTGGTTGACCTGTCTTTTGGTGGGAGTGAAATATTGAAGTCTCCCACTACTGTTGTATTTGGGTCTATCTTGCTTTGTAGGTCTGAGAGTATTTGTTTTGCATAGTTAGGTGTTCCATTATTTGGTGAGTAGAAAACGATGATTGTGACACTTTCCCCTTGGGTTTTTTCCTTGTATTAATATGAAGTGACCTTCTTTGTCTATTTGAACTGTTTTTACTGAGAAGTCTAGCTTGTCAGAGTTCAAAATGGCCACACATGCCTTTTTGCTGGGTGCATTTGCATAGAAGATATTTTTTCATCACTTTACGTGGAATTTGTTTCTATCTTTTGCTATGAGATGGGTCTCGTGGACACAGTAGTGAGATTGGTACCATTTTCTGATACACACTGAGGATCTTTTTCTTTTGTGTGGAGAATTGAGTCCATTAATGCTTTTGGATTTTTTAGGGAGATGTGCTGTGTTTCTGTCCTTATCCTGTCTTTCATTTCTTTCTTTTACCTGTGCTGACTAAATTGATCCCATTGTGACATCTATCTGGTGTGACCCCTTCTGGATTGTTTTCTTCCAGTTTTAGTGCTCCTGTTAATATTTGTTTCTTATAGTGCTGGCTCATTGTTCATGTATTCCCTTAATTTTTCTGTCATTTGGAAAGTTTTGGTTTCTCCATGAGATGTTAATTCTAGCTTCGCTGGGTATATTAGTCTGGGTTGGCCGTTACTGTTTTAAGGACTTGGTTAAGTCCTGCCCAGGCTCTTCTTGCATTGATGGTTGTATGGAAAGGTCCACAGTGATTCTGTTCTTCTTTCCATTGTAGTCTAGTTCTGTCTCTGACTTTGACCCATTTACAATTAGTTAGCTCTTTGCTATTCAGGCCTAATGCTTTTACTATGACATGTCTGGAGGTTTTTCAGTTTCTATGTACTTCTGTTATGTGAGTGAGATTTTCTCTTTTCAGTTTGGGAAGTTTTCTGCTACAACTTTATTAAATAAGTGCTGCATTCCTCTGTTCTGGAATTCCTCCCTCTTACCTATTGTACTTATACATACATTGCTTGGCTTGGTCTGTTACTTCTTGGACTTTCCTTTGGCACATTTGGATTGATTTGTCCATTTATACTGCTTTCTTTTTCATCCTCTCTGTTTTATCTTTGTCTCCTGATGTTTTATTTTCCAACTCAGCCATTCTGTTACGCGTGGCTTCCATTGTGGTCTGCATGGTTGAAATGGAGATTTCCATGATAACCGTTTTGGTTTTCAAAGTGTTGATTTCACCTTGTAAGGAGGGAATTGTTTTGTCTATTTTGGTCTGTACTTCTTTTATGAAGTCCTGATATTCTCTTGGATTTCTTGTTTCTGTTCTTGAAATTGTTGGCCAATTCTGTTATCAGGTCTTTAATTGTTCTTTTGTCCCCCATCTCTTTTTCACTTTCACTGGAGTTCTTTCCTGGATTGCTGTTGGCGTTTGGAATTGTGGTGGTGATTTGGCTGTTCATGAATCCTGTACTCTTCCATTGTGATGTACACATATGTGGGTTCTACACATCTTGGGGGCGATGTCCCCAGTTCTTCCTGGTTTTGGCTGCCTGGTCGCTGCTCTGATTGTATTCTGGGCTGTTTTGCACTGGGCCTTTGACTTGTTGGAGCCCCTAGCTGGGTGATGTCTGTGTGTGTGTTTGGTCTTTGCCAGCTCATTGCCACTGTACATTCCCAGAGGGCTGTGTATCCTGCTTAAGGGGGAGACTTTCTGAAGGGGTCCAGTGAAGTGGGGCTAGTTGTACTGTCTGCGTGAGTGCACAGGCACGGCCCACTGCTGGAGCCAGACCAGTAGCCCAGTGCCCTATGTTTTCTACTTGGGAAAAACTTTATGGAGAAGACTAGGCTGTTTCAGTTGTGTGTGTGGAGAGAAAGATCAGAACACTGCTGGTACCAGGCCAGTAGCCGAGATGGCTGTGCTTCCTTCCTGTGGGAAACTGCCTGAAGGGATCTGGTACAACAAGGCAGTCCCTGCCTGGTGCACCATTTCAAATGAAATCTGAGCTGGAGCCGATTGAGTAGCCCAAGAGGCTGTGTTTCTCACTTGGGATAAACTTTCTGAAGGGATCTAACAGCAGTGCAGGCCCTATGTGGTTTACCACCACAAATCACTGCTGGGGCTGGACCAATAGCCCAGGGGACTGTGTTTCACATTTGTATTTTCTCAAGGAGTCTGGGTGAGCAGGTCAGTCCATGCCCTAAATGCCAGCAAGATCACAAGTGGATCCCAGCCCATTAGCTCAGCGAACAGTGTTTCCTGCTTTGGAGGCGCTTTTGCAAGAGCCCTGGTCCCCAGGACACTGCGGTGTGTGTGTTTGGTACACTGCACTTCCCATCTGAAGCCGGGCCAGCCGTCCAGGTTGCCTGATTCCCACTTTTGGGACTGGTGCCTTTGGGTTAGGGGTGGGGGCTGGGGGAAGGGCTCTGACTGCTTTGTTCCCTTCAGGTATAAAGTTCCTTCTTGGGCAGAAGGGGGTGGGGAATGGGTAAGCCTCTGGGCCTCTGCTTGTTTCCCGAGTCAGGAAGGTTCCTGATGGGATACTGAAGAGCATGAGCATAGAGAATAAAATTATGACCATTATGCCGCTAACAGCTATTTTGTTTCTGTACCTTTGCTTGCTTACCCATGGGGAAGTGGAAAAATACCAGCAGTCTTCCTATATCTACTCTGTAACCACATGCCCCCCCCCCCACACACCTCCCTGTGAACTCTGTACATACCCAAATCTGAGCACTGGAGATAACGGCCATCTGGTGCCGGGACGTGATTAATCATCCGCTCCTGGAGCCCATTCATGGACATGACTAAGTGCCCGGTCTCAGACCCCAGCCCTGATAGGAACCATCTGGCTCCAGGAATGTGGCTACATGACCACTCCTGGAGGCCTATCTGGATCTGTACCCCAAGGTTAAGGCCATCTGGTGCCATACTTCGGTGGGGAGACTCAGGCCAATCCTGAGGCGACCAGTAAACTAGGGCAAATGTCAACCAATCATGTACTTGTAACTGGGGCTCTTCCCCAAGTACCCTGTACCCGTCTATAAAAGCTGTGCTGAAATTGTGCTTGGGGCCTCTTAATGTCACTGGCAACAAGTGCGCGGAGGTCTGGGTTCAAACTCATAATAAACGACCCTTGTGGTTTGGCTTTGACGCTGGACTCTGGTGGTTTTCTTTGGGGTCTCGAAATCTGGGTACTTCAATACTCACTGAACCTGTAACTGCTTTATGCTCTCCTTCAGTGTTGGGGCAGATCTCAGAGTTTATGCCTTTGCAGCCTGCTGCTAGCAGTGGAATTTTCTGGTTTCCTGGGTTCCCGGAACCCTCCTGTGGCTGTTTCATGGTAAGGCAGTGAATCCATAAGAAATATTTTTAGGCGGGCAATATGGCCTAGTGGTAAAGTGTTTGTCTCGTATTCATGAAGCCCTGGGTTTGATTCCTCAGCACCACATATATAGAAAAAAGCCAAGGTGTTGCTGTGGCTCAAGTGGCAGAGTGCTAGCCTTGGGAAAAAAGAAGCCAAGGACAGTGCTCAGGCCCTGAGTTCAAGCCACAGGACTGGCAAGAAAGCAAAACCAAACAAAAGAAATATTCTTAAGTGGATATATACATATATATGGTCTTAAGAGGATATATATATATATACATATATATATATATATACACATACATACATACATATATGTACTTAGTAAATAAGGTCTCCTGGCAAAAAGCATTCACACAGACAAAAATGGTTAGAAAAAGAGGTAAAAGCAGTGAGCTAAGAGCGTATAAAAGGGAATCAATTGGATTGAATACATTAACTAAGATTCATGTTTTATGCTTGAGCAAAAAGGGGCTCAGAAATAGCACCTATCCCATACTTCAAATCTCAGGGCTGGCAAAAATAACAACAATGAAATAATAAAGTGTAAATAATGTAAGAGAACTTGGGTGTGTGTATGTATATGTGTGTCTGTGTGTGCGTGTTTGCACTGGTATTGGAACTTGGCCTGGGTACTGTTTTTTAGGTTTTTCACTCTACCACTTAAGCTGCATCTCTACTTCTAGTATGTGAAACACAAATACAAAAAGAAAAGGATGAGCAAGGACATTTTCCTGTAACACTATTCAAAAGAAAATTGGGGCTTTTCTGCTACCTGATGAAATTGTTTCCAGAACAAAGAATATTATTGTGGATAAATACTTTGTTGAGAGCCAGTTTATCAAAAACAGAAAACAGGGGCTGGGGATATGGCCTAGTGGCAAGAGTGCTTGCCTCGTACACATGAGGCCCTGGGATCAATTCCCCAGCACCACATATACAGAAAATGGCCAGAAGTGGCGCTATGGCTCAAGTGGCAGAGTGCTAGCCTTGAGCAAAAAGAAGCCAGGGACAGTGCTCAGGCCCTGAGTCCAAGCCCAATACTGGCAAAACAACAACAACAACAACAACAAAACACACACACACACACACACACAAAAAAAAAAACCCCAGAAAACAATCATCAATATTCAATATTTACACATTTACAATATTTACGTGTAGGCAAGGCCAGATGTCTACCATGAAGGCCACCTTTCCAGCCCCACATCTATTTCATAATAGGGCTTTTATCTATTCCAAATGCAACCCAAAGTGATAGAACTATTTCAAGAGAAGTGTAATGAAATATATGCAGTAATTTGAGGCTCAGGATCAATACCCCAATTAGGTGGGAAGCTGACAAAGAGACAGATTAACTGAAGCAGAATTTTGATGACCTGAACATTGAGTTTAAGTACAGACTCTGATTTCCATGAGTTCTAGTCTTCAGTCATTAGCCAGATGCAAGGTGCTTTCCTTCAATTTTGGCTCAAAACTAACTCATGGTCTACAATTTGAGCTACTCTCCACATCTGGCTGTTTGGCTGGATATTTGGATAGAAGACACTCGTGGAGTTTTCTGCATTAACTGGATGTGAATCTCAGTCTTCAGATCTCAGTCTGCTGACTGGTTAGGCTTCAAGAAATAGGCCATGAGTCCAAATGTAAAGAATACATTTTTGACAAACAGATGATAGCAATTCAGGTAGACTGGATATTTGTAAGCCAATAGTGCTATGCATTAGTTTTAAAGAAAACATCCTGGAGCTGTAGCAATGAAATGTGAAACAGGAAGAAAACAAGAGAAATCTAAGACAAGATTTCAATTTTGACAACTATGAAGTAACAGGAGAAATATAAGTGAAAATTCTAGCAATTTTAATTTCCACATGTATTTCCCTTTTATTTTTTTCTTCAACTGCCCGAGGGCTTGAACTCAGGGCCTGAGCAGTGCTGGCTTCTTTTTCCTCAAGGATATCACTCTAACATGTGAAACACAGCGCCACTTACAGCTTCTCTATATGTGTGGTGCTGAGCAATCGATCCCAGGGCTTCATGTAGGTGAGGCAAGATCTCTACCATGAAGGCCACTTTTTCAGCCCCACATCTATTTCTTAAAATCAAAAGGAAAACCTGATTTATGAAGATAACAAAGCAGATAACGTTTTTATTCTGTTGGAGTCATTGTTCTCTCTACATCTTCTTCTTTTTACTAATACAATGAGAGCAATGCGAGTGGCATTTGGAGGGCTCGTGTAAGTAGCAACCGACTTGGACATTTGAACTGGGGACATGGGGAAGTGCTCTTGATACTCTGGAGACTCCAGACAACTCAGAATTGCAATGCAGAGGAGATGTAATGGGCAGGACAAGTAGACTCCCAGGAAGGAAGCCTATCAGTGTTTTCTACTCTCTGAGCTTTACAATCACCCACACACTAACAGGCATCTGTTTTGTGTAATATAGCCAGTGAAAACTGATTTCTTAATGTGGAATAAATTTGTTTACCTAAAACTGAAAGTTCTTAGAGTGAAACAAACGTAAGAGCAGGAAAAACCAATTTGCTGACTGCATTTTGCTTGATTTTCCAATCCAATCCTACTCCTTTCTTAGAAAGTAAATAAGAGGCTTGAGGTCATACAGCTATAGTAAACCAAATGCCACCTGAGGTTCTGAACATCTACATGGGGGTAGGGAAGAGAAGCTCTTCCCTGGGTGCCAGAACACATTTACACCCTTGTTCTATAGCACAGAAATATTTCACACATTGCAAAATAAAGTGGCAGCTTTGAAGTTCTTATTGATAATTTACAACACTGTAGAGAACAAATTCTCCAAAATCCAAGGCCTGTACTTACTTTATCTTTCAAATTCAAGGCTGACACACTATAACTTGAGCTGTCCTCCACTCTTTCCTACTTGAACTGTGGCTCTGGGACTTGAACTTGGAGTCTGGGCCTTGATCTCAATTTGAGGGTTAGGATTTGAAGTCAGGCTTGCACCTTACTCTGAGGCCTGGGATTTGAGCTGGAGGTCCTGGAATTGCACTCAGGTTGTGAGCATGAACTCGGTCCTTTGCCTTGAATTCTGTCTTGGGCTGGGTATTCACGGCCTGGGACTTGAACTCGGTGTCTGGGCCTTGAACACAGGGCTTGCCATTTGAACTCAGCCTGGGCCTTATCCTGATGCCTAGGACTTGAACTGGAGGCCCTGGAGCATGAACTCTGTCCTTAGCCTTAAATTCAGGCCTGGGATGCCAGCTGGTGTCCAAGGACATGAATTGGGTGCCTGGGTCTTGAAATCAGGGCCTAAGCCTTGAGACAGTCACTGGACTTCAAAGTCAGGTCCTGAAACTTCATCTCGAGTTCTGGGCCTTGATATTGGCCCATAGACTTTGATATCTGGGCTGGGCCTTGAAATTAGGGCCTTTACTTCAACTCAGAGCCTGGAACTGGAAGTTAGAGCCTGGAATTCAATTCCATGCCTTGGCATTGAAATAGGGGCCTGGGCCATGAACTTGGAGCCAGGGCCTTGAATTGGGGCCTAAGTCTTTAACTGGTATCATGGGACTTCAAGTTGGAACCCAAGATGGAACCTTGGGGTCTGGGATATGAACTCGAGCCAGACACTTCAAATCTGGACCTGGTAACTGAACTCAGCCATAGGAATTGAAACCCAGGCCTTGGATTTGAACTGGGGGCTGTTCCTTGAACTCATGGCCTGGGCCTTAAATTTGAGCCTGAGTTCAAATCGTAGTCTTGGAGATCAAGACTCAGGCCTGAGCTGAGGGCCCTCGTCCCAGAGTTCATGTTCCGGGTACTGAGTTCAAGTGTCCAGTGCATATTTCAAGCCCCATGCTGAGAGTCAAGCCAAGGCCTGAGTTAAGGTCCCTGCCCTGATTTCAAGACATAGGACTTGATTTACTAAGATTCCTGTATCAGCTGGCACATGCATAAAAAGGACCAAGGTAAACCAGCAGGCATAAGTGCATCTTGAGCTCAGGCATAGGAGTAGGCACACAAGCCAACATACCCAACAAGCAGCAGGATGCACACGTTCACCAGGAGGCACACTTCCTAAGTTAGGCCTGAAGAGGAGCCCCTGTGGAGCTCTTGATCACATTGCAGTGCTGCCTGCAGTTGCAGGGATTCAGGCCCAAGCACAAAGTACAGGTCATTGTCACATCGTTTTGCTCTTTAACAATTCTCTTCAATGACCAATGGCTGGGGTAGAGGGAGCCTTCAGTTCTAAGGGCTTCTACAGAGTAGAGGCCTAATGTGCTTACTTGTAAAATTCCAGAGTTCCTTGGAACTTAGGTGCCAAAAACAGAGGGCAGTGCTGAGCTGAGACCCATGATCTCGCTTCAGATCATGTTACCATCCATAACCTTGATGCTGAGCCAGCACAAATGCTACACTAGAACCAAGGACACAGTAAATCCCTGCTGCAGCATGAGAAATAAACCAGAGAGCCCCAGTACCAACGTACCAACACCTACACTCACAAAAATAGTGTAGAAACTCCATAAAAGATAGTCCATGTAAGTCAACACACTGATGTGAACCAGGAGAGCTTTCTGCACCAAATGGCCTGTGTGTACCTGGAGGCACATGCACATCAGGTGTGCCTTACAAGAAAGCATGTAGGAGCTTGTTCCAGAGGAGTCCTGGGGGAATCAGCAGACACCTGGGCACCTACAGACACATGGGCTCTTGAAGGTACATGCACTTCAGGAGGGACAAGAGCACTTCTGGTTCACACACCAGGAAGCTCACACTTATTAGCACTATGTGGTCTCCAGTAAGAGCATGCACAACTGGAGTTTCATGAGCACCAACAGGAACATAAGCCTAGGATGCAAGCTCAAACAAGAGGTGCGTGCAGCAACAGATGCGCAGAACGTGCATGAGCAACATGAAACCCACCTATATTAGCAAGTGTATATGCACCAAGAGGCTTGTGCACACTTGTTCTGAGGAGGCACATGGGCACGACAAGATGCATGTGAAACAACAGGCCCACATTCTCACATGGCCAGCAGTACCAGCAGAAACTGCAGCCCTGCACTCTCACACAGTACCACAGAGCCTAGAGCCACCAGCAGATCAAGTTACACAATGTGTCCACATGTTTGGAAAGGAAACAAAACATACAGTAGAAAAAGCATGTGGGGAGAAAGTTGCCCAACATCATCTGCCAAGAAGTGTGTGGGGTGAGGGGTTATTCTTGGATCCTCCAGACACACATGGATCAGCAGGGGATGCAGTGCAATTAAAAGATAGACTGCCCCAATACTAGCACCATGCACCCCCCCAAAAAAGAAAGAAAAGAAAGAAAAGAAATATGGCATACATGTCGCTATACACACAAGAAATCATGTGTGCAACAGCATGGCCAAGCATGTCAGCTTGCTCATGTCCACCAGGGTGCATTCACATGGCAAGAGGCCTGCGGGTAGCAGCATTTGCAAGTACATCAGGAGACCCAAGAGTAGCATTAGGGGCAAACTCACCATCTTTTGCTGTGAAAATCTGAGGAATGGAAACCCCACCTCTGCTGACATCATTGTCATGCAGGCAAGCCCCAGGGGAGCATGGCACCAGGTGGTTGGGCAGTGGGTGGCTTGGGGAGGTTGGCCACCAGATTATAGAGTGGGGAGGGCTATTCAGGGAGAGGAAGAATTCAGGGAGGAAAGGGAGGTGGCAAGAGAGGCCTCCCAGAGTGGAGTGGAGTGGACAGGAGAGGCGAGAGGCCTGCCTAGAGCCCTACAGAGCGGTGTGGCTTGCCCAGAATCTCATGAGAGGCCTGCAGAGAGGTCTGCACAGAAGAAAGAGGCCTACTAAGAGGCCTGCAGAGCACTAAGCGACTTGTGGGGAGAGGAGAGACCTGTGGAAAGGAAGAAAAACCTCACCCCCTTGGAGGCTGTTACTCCTCCTGAAGTAGCAAGAGAGAAGGCAGTTACACACTAATAAATCACCTTGTCACTTTTAACCCTGCTTCCATTGATTTTCTCTCTTCCAGGACATTACAGTGCATGTGTGCCAAGAGACCCACGCTCAACACCACATAAATGTGGCTCAGGAGCTTGCCCATGAGGGCTTGTAGGGTAATGCACATGCACACCTGGAGTCCAATGCTCACCAGCATATGTATACACACCACTGGGGACTTGCTTGTGAGCATGAGCTCACCGGTGTGAACCAGCGTGTGCATGCACTCTATTCAGAACATGTGCATCAGGAGGTATCTTGGTACCAGCTGGCACATATGCAGCAGGAAGTTAAGGCTGATGAGGTTCATGCATGCACATCTGGAAGTATAGTCACACAAGGAAGAAATTTTTATTTTTTTTTGGCCAGTCCTGGGACTTGGACTCAGGGCCTGAGCACTGTACCTGGCTTCTTTTTGCTCAAGGCTAGCAATCTGCCACTTGAGTCACAGCGCCACTTCTGGCTGTTTTCTGTACATGTGGTGCTGGGGAATTGAACCCAGGGCCTCATGTATACGAGGCAAGCACTCTTGCCACTAGGCCACATCCCCAGCCCACAAGGAAGAAATTTAGGATTGAGGATGAAGATCTTTGAGCCAGACCCACTTGTATAGTGAAATCAAATTCAGCAAGATAATGGCCCCCCTCAAAATAAAAACAACAACAAAAAAGAATTTTTAGAAGAATCCTCTAGAAACAACAGCTGCAAAACATTGAAGGTTTTCCTGGATTGGTTACACACTCTGGTGGACAATTGGTGGTGGACTCTAGCATAATTGCTTTCTGTAAATGGAGCTATACCCTGCCATCTGGTGGACACAAGGGGAAGAGCAATCTTGGGCCTCTTCATAGTCATTCCCCTTTTAAATTGCTTTTACCTTTGCCAAGGTATAATCAAGTATGAGGAGCAGGAGATTCCTAATCCCCTTTAATCAAACTTGGTTGCTGCCCTTTAAGAAGCAAACTTGGTTGCTGTCCTGTTGGTTTACACTAACTGGGTTCCCAGAACTCTCTCGGAAAAAAAAAAAAGTATTTAAATATAAGCAGATGCATATCAAAAGAAATTAATATTTAACATATGTATGTCACTATATTAATAGTAATTGTACTAATAATGTTAATGATATAGTTTGTTATGTTAATATAAAAATCAAATGTCACTCAGTTAAAAAAAAGAAAATTTGTTCTTAATAAATTAAAGCCTTATTTGATTGGAAGAAGCACATCATAGGAGAGATTTAACAGAGTATAGAAATACATAGGAAAATGAAACAAGTACAGTGACTTTTTTCCTAAAATGATCCCAAAACAATAAAAGAAAAGCACTACTGATACAACAGCAAATTCATTTCTCATTTCTGTGGACCCTTGTCAATACCCTGTGGACATGCACAGTCATAATTGCCTGATTAAAACTGGACATCATGGGAAATGAGATCTCTGGTGTCACTCTGTGGCTAGGAAAGGAAGAACATCATAGAGCCTACTCATATTATATTGTGCTTTCAACATGTTTCATCGAGGAACACCATCTAGATGTGTGCTGGTAGCTCCCAAATGTTATCCAACTATTCAGGATGCTGATAGTTGCGGATCTTTGTTCAAAGACAGGCCTGCATTAAAAAATGTGGCTGAGAGCTTTAATTCTAATTAACCACCAAATTCATGGAAGTGGAGCTGAAAAATAATTTGTAGAAGCAACTCAAATTCAGTATGAGACACTCAGCTTAACAGAAGATTAATCTCCACCCATCAATTTTCATTATGATAAAAGCCACTTTAGGAAGTGAGACAGGGTAGGTAAAATGTCTCCTGAAAACTGTACTTATACTGTGTTTATAGGTGAAAGCCTTCCATATCTGCCCAGGTGAAAATAGCCTTAATTTTTAAAATCTGGTTATTAAAAGTTGTGGTCCTGAATATTAGTCAAGGACCACTGCCAAAATCATTCTTAAAAAACAGTTACGTTTTCAGAAATATTTTGGACCCAATTTGCCCTCCAATCCTACTTTAAAGATTTAAGAACATATCTACATATAAAAAGACAGGCCAATGAAGAAGAATGTGGAGGGTAGGTTCTGAATGATGGGAGGCCATTTGTCCCTCAGACTTTGGGAAGGACCAAGATAGACTAGCTACATAAAGCTACATAAAGTGACATAAAGCTAACTACACTCCTAACAGGTAATTATGATATTCCTAACCTACATAGTCATGCAAACAGCTCAGTGACTAGATGTGCAACAGGGACCCTTTAACCTAAACATTGTGTAACAACTCTCATGGGAATCAAAGCTAGGAAAAACTCCCTAAGAAATAGGGACAAATAGATTTCACAACAATTAAGCCTCTTGTATCTGTGCAGAAGTGCTTTGTATTTTACCTAGATACCTTGTCCAGGTGGGTAGAGGCTTAACATTCTAGAAGAGAGATAGTCTCGAGAGTGGTAAAAACGGGAGATAGTCCATGGTTGATATTACCCCCATTTGGCTTACACACCTCTATGGGATCTCATAAAGTCTCAAATATAAATTGGAAGTACAATGTGTTTACAAGCCCCAAAGTTCTGACCAAGTAAGAACATTCAGTAGGACTCTAAAAGAAAAAAAAAAAAACCTGAACAAAATAATTTTGAAACTGGTGCAAAATAGACCACTCTGCTCCCCCTTATTTTCTTGAGGATAAAGTATGTACCCTATTAAGAAGGGTTTTTACCTGTAAAAATCATGTATGATAGATAACCCCCACCCTTCTTAGATTTCAGGAGAAATTAGAATTAGACCTCCATAACAATTGCTTTGCCTACATACCTACAGGCTTTGCAGTCTACCTATCAAGCTCTCCTCAAGGGGGTTATTGATGCACTTCCAGTTGCTTCCTCTATTTCTGTACATTCCTTCCATCCCAGAGATTCAATGTAGCTCAAAATATTTGCTGCCCAGGGACATAGTCTAACCTGGAAGGGACCATACACTATCAACTTGACCACCCCTATGGCACTAAAGGTCAAAGGCATGGCTATATCATTTCCAGCTAAAGAAAAAGAAACAGAATGAAAATTCCAGGGTTCTCAAGAACCCTTAAAGCTAAGACTTTTGCATGGATGATGACTCTTTTGGGGACTTCAGTAGTATCTGGGAACCCCATAAGTCAGTAATAGAAGAACTGAGAAATAACATTACTGGGGATTTCTTTACATACTCAAAGCCAGGGTAAAACAGTGACCCTAAATAAAGACTTATGCTTCCTTTTCTGGGACATCATCCAGACAGGACCTGGAAGGTTGGAGAAGAGGTTTGAATAGATGGAAATGGAGGGAATGTGCTTGTGACTAATAAAAGTTATGTATATAAAATTACAATAAAATGAAATTACATATTGTAAAATCTATGTATGTATGTCAAGGTACAAAACTATCAGTCATACATATTTCAAATATTTCTTCCCATGCTGAGTATGTAAAACATTCACTTCCACTGAGGGGAACCACTTGGATGGAGACATCCTTCTAAGTTTTAGGCAGAATTCCACCTCTTCCTCCATGGTCCTTGAAATCTAGAAGAGGTTAGACCCTAGGTGGATATGTCAGTATCAATTAGGACTTGCTTACTGTCACTTAAGGACCCCTCCACTACTCTTCAGTTTGCAATAATACAATTGTAGTAATTATAGATTTACAGCATTTTATAAAGTACTAACCATACCTGGTTTACGTGTATAAATGGGGTAACCAGTTGTGCCTCCTCCCTTATGTTAAAGCATGCTCCCACTCTAAATTCCAAAGTATAGTCTACTCTTCATCTTCCTAATTCCTGTAGAAGAGAGTCCAATCTGTGTATCAGTACTATTGAGACTAAGAGTTCTCATGTCAACTGCAGTTGGATCTGAGGCACTTGTAAAAGGAGACACAAACCAGTTAAAGTGTTCACTCAGCCACTTACAATGGCCACCGAAAAATCTGTTGCTTGAGAGACAAGCAGATTCTTTAGCTAACATGGTCCTGCAGAATTGAAGTGGCCTGAATCTTCCTTTCTCCAACAAGAGGGTCTATATCTGGTTGTGGTAAAAAGTTGTTATTTTCATGCAAACAATTCAGAGGTCATAAGGAATTATCTAACTATGCTGTTAAAAAATACAAAACTAAACAGGAAAAAGAATTGGTAAGGGAGAGGATGGTTCCAAAGTTGGTTTCATTGGTCATCTTAGATAACTTACACACATCTGGGCCATTCTAGATCAGCATGATCTGTTACTCTTGGCCATTACAAGTGGGACTCATAAAAGCTGAGTGTTGGTGAACTAAATTGGATAGTTGGAGCCTAATATGGGAAGTCTATCACCAGTATTTGAGGATGACAATAAAGATTCCTATAATGTGCCTTAATTTTGGCATCTTGTGCTTTCTGGCTGATTCTGATACAAAATGAAGACATTCCTGTTAGTTCAACCACACAGCTTTAATGAGGTATGCAGTTGTTGGTTATCAACTGTGAATTTATGGATAAAGAGTTTTGTAATTCCCATATGCCCTGATTGCTGCAGGTTAAATTACAGTAAGTCTGAGATGGCAGGCTTTGTTTCTTCACTGCTTGAAGCAGAGGAGATGCTTCTCTGTGATCCTGCCTCACTCTAGGTGAGGATGCTTCTCCCTTGGAAGAGCTGTTTCTCTCTTGGTGAAAGTTCTACCTCCTAGGAGGAGCTTCCTCATCCTAGGCACATTTGTGTATTCCACAAGAGAGGCATGATGCAAAGATATCAGGTTCCTTCACCATCCTCAAGCCTTAATGCTGATCTTGGCATCTTGATGGAGGAAAATGGTGGAGGAGCAGCAGATCCCTATCTAGGCTTTTTACAAAAACCCACTTTTATGATTCTAGAGAAAGTTCCACACCTAGAAACTTACATCAAGTAAGTCATGGTAGTATAGAGATTCTGGCCAAGGAGAAAAAAATCTAGGTAGCTGGCTTTAGGAAAGAGATTTGAGTTCCTGGGGGCTTCCCACCACTACTCTGGCTGAGTGTGACTACCCACTCACCTACAGCACAACATTGGTGATAAGGAGAGAAATGCTTTAGACTGGTGGCAGAGAGACACGGATATCAGGAAGATTGTGGATGGCCCGTAAATCCAGAGGAAAGCATGTATAGTCCCTCAAAAGACATTCTCTTTTGCCACAGAACAACACTGGAAATGTAGCACTTCACCTATCACCTGAGAAAAACAATTCCATCTTTAACTCTGGCATAGACCTGGCCAGACCAGATAGGAGATATTCAGGGCAGGAAAAGCAAGGGTGAAGGGGCCATCTTTGAAAGGGGCAAAGGAATCTGAGGAATAAGCACCAGTATGGATCAGGAGAAGTTCTCTCGATTAGGTGGGAGAAATTTCCCCTAGGTGCATTGTTTTAGCCTTAGAAAAATACAGCTAGAGGCCACTCCACCGCACTGCCAATATACAGGAGTTTTTTTTCTTTTAAATCAAACAAAAAGCAGATATTAGCTTTTGGCTGGATGAAAGAACACCTCAGCAAAAAGACTGGAAGAAACCACGGCCGGAAGACCAGTGTCCCCTGTTACAGAGGGCATTCACCTCCTACCTGCAAGCTTCAGGGACCACACACTGGGAGGAGGCTCAGAGCAGAGCTGGTGACTGCAAACTGTAATTCCGTGAAACTAGCCAAGCCTCAGGAAAACACAAGATCACAAGGTAACCAGAGGTTACATTAAAAACTGGAAGAGGACACAGGACAGACACAAGACATCCTAAGCAAAGAATACTTCAACAACTATAACTTTTTAGCTTTTGTCTAATTTTTTCATCACTTTTACATTTTATTTTTTATTTTTAAATTTTAATCTTTTTTTTTTTACTAGTTTTTCACATTCCCCCCACCTTTCACTTCTTCTTTGTTTTACTTCTGTCTCCTCTTTGTATTTTTAATTTTTATTCTTTTTTGTCACTTCACTTTATTTTTTAACTCAGATATTTTACATTTTTATATTCTTCTTATTTTTCTTCCTTATCCTTAGGTCAATAGATGACAGCATTAAACAGGCTTCCTTCCCTATTGAGTACAAAAAAATTCAGATATCAGATAGCAGAAACCTTTATATCTCAAGCTCAGTACCCTCAAATTTAGCAATATTATTCCACACCTACACAGTTCTTCATTTGTTTGTTTTTTATTTTAATTTTTTAAGTTTCTTATTTTCTTTTCATGATTACCATTGGGTTTTTTTTTTCTGTTGTTCTATTGTCATTGAGCATTTTCATGTTGGTTTTCTTATTTTTTTTTTTTACTCTTTTTCACTTTTTCATTTCACTGACATTAAATCAAAATGATAATCTCACTGTTTCCTTTACTCCCTTCATTTCGCTACCCTTAATATCATCTCCTCCTATATTTACTTCTAAGACCTCCCTACTCCATTGATCCCTGGTTATTGTCAAACTAGACAGAGGACATCTTTGTTCAAACTGAGTGAGTCAAAGTGGTTCGTAGAACAATCAGTCCAGATAGAAATAAATGTAAGAAGAGATTCTTCATGGTTATAAGCATATATAACCCAACTGCTAAATACAGGACTCATGGCTGGTTTTATCTTAAGGTGTATGCTCTGGGGACACTAAATCTGTTTTTACATACAAAAAAGGAGAGACAGAATTTACCTGTGTATGATCATGAATCTGTATGATCTGTACAATCAGACTTGGTCAGATTTGACTCAGGACATAAATCATGTTCTGGTGTGTTTTGGGTTTGCTTTCCTATCCAAATGGACAGAAGAACCACAAGTAAAGTGGCAAGTCAGGGAATCTCCAACCCCACTCAGAATAAACAGGAATCAGAGCAGTCATTCAGAGACCTAGAGGAACAGTCCTCAAAATGCTCTCTACACATGCTGCTATAAAAAATGATAAATGAAAAGTTTGAATTGCTTCAGACAAGTTTTCTAGAATGTGAGGAGACAAACCAAAGATCAATACATGGGCATGAGGAGACTCACCAATGATTAATATGAGAATAAGATGAATCCAACCAAAAATTAATAGAGAAACTTATGTCTTCAACACACAGAAAGCTAAATGAAGTCCAACAGAAGGAAAAAGAGTCCTATGAAAGGAAATCTACTCAGCTAAAAGATTTGTGAGACAGCACTCAGAACCAAATTAATGAAGTAAAGAAGTCTATACAAGATCTAAGAGAAAACAATAGCAGAGAGGTGGAAGCTATCAAGAAAGAATAATTGGAAGAAAGGGAGATTAAAAAAATACATAGTTTAGAAATCAGACTGGATAATGCAGAGAATTGAGTGTCAGGTATTGGGGCTAGCCTGGAATTTATGGAAACAGAACAAAAATATACAAAACCAAGCCAAAAACCAAGAGAGACTGTTTCAGGAGCTCCAATATATAACCAGAAAGCCAAAATTAAGGCTAATAGGTATTGAGAACCTACAGAAGGAAGTTAATGGAATAGGCATTTTGTTTAACAGAATAGTAGCCAAGAACTTCTCAAATATCCAGAATAAGCCCATTCAGTTGGGAATAATTAGCAAAGGTTTAGGCAAGTCACAGCAGAGGATC